>NC_049987.1:18168356-18200906 GCF_000003815.2 Branchiostoma floridae | reverse complement strand
GTTGTTCCTTTCTTTCCTGTTAGTAGTTGCACAAAACAAAAATCTGCATGAGTATACAAAAAGTCATGAGAAAATGGGCGTATACTGACAAGAATTTTCATTTAATTTTGGTCCGTCACAACCGCTATGACGTAAAACTTTCCTGCTGGCCGTAGCATTAAAAATGGCGGGAAAATGGCGGCGTACGTTCAATTTGACCCATTCAGCCGTAGATCCGGGCTATTATGCAACGGTTCCTCACACTTTTACACGAGTTGTAGATCACCAAAGGAAATTTAAGATTGCTGTTGAATCATGCTCGTCTTGTGCCGTGAGCACATGTGATTATTATCTACAAATCTGGCGATGAACGTGACAGTGTGTTTGTCCCACGACAAGCTCGCCTGCCCCGAAAATGACCTGAAAACTTTTGGCCTTGTTGTCTTCGAATGCATTGTTATCGATGCTTTATAAATTATGTATTGGACACCTAGATGTCTGAAGTGTGCATACCTCAGAAATAACTATTGTTGCATGTGTAGATCTCTTTAAGTTCCACTATTTTTAATCGACCGGTATAAGGCTTATGACCGGTATTATGCCAATGCATGTTACCCTTTCTTTGGCTGATACAAGACAGGGTGCACCAGGTCATTAACTAGGTCTGGGTGAATGATGTAAATCACTGTATTGTATGACTTATACGAGATGGAGGTTTGCCAGGCTTCCATCCGGGTAATTTATAGAATAGTATATCACCAACTTCAGACAGAAAGAATTGTACCATCGCACACCAGGGCATGCAGCTACCCTTTTTTTCAAAAGGTGTGATGGATTCTTTGATGTGTGTTCATGGGGTGTGATTCTCCTCAAACATGAAGGAACCTTAATTAGAACCAATAGTGTAAATGACATGCTAGACCCTTTATGTTGATGTATCCATACCTATAGATATTCATATATATGTGTTTAGTTGTACTGTAAGTAGTTGTTATACATGTAGACCTTACGAAAGTCGCTGTACTTTTGTCGTGTCAATAAAGATTGTATTAAAGGATTGCAATACTATTGTTATGGGTCACTGTCAATGTAATTGTTTGGTTTAATATATTTTAACCAGCTGCTGCTGCGCCGTGTGCCTGCGAAGCTGGTGTGTTACGCCGAACGGCGGTTATACCGGCTATATAGATACAGATACAGATAATTTTGAGTGCTGCCCTTGGTGCTGAAATCTCAATTGCTCTGGCATTCATAAGATAGCATTTTATACAGCTCCTACACAAGTTACAAAGGCCATATAATTACTTGTGTTAAGTTGAGATACTCAAAATTTTAAAATATTGTCTCTTTAATCCCAAGGTACTTGGCCCAGCCATGAAGAAGGCATATGCCCACCTTATGTCCAACCCCATGAAGTTTTTTGTGTCTCGAGTGAAGTCCAACCTGAAGATTGTCATCTGCCTACCTCCCAGGCACCGGTTACTCAGGGTAGCTGCCAGGTATGCTTGTTTGTTTGTTGGTGTGTACATGTATTTGTGTGTCTGTGTAATATATCATATTATGTGTTTGTGTTTGCTTCAACAGTAAGTTGTTGTGTGAGGCAACAGTAAGTTGTAGTGTTAGGTTTGAAAAGGTAATTCTAAGACTAATGGAACAGCATTTTATTAGACTGGGTTTCAGGTTATGCACTAAAGGCAAGTGAACTTGTCAAAAACATGGTATTTTGTTGTCTGATATGAAAAACAAAGTGTATGTGTTCTGATCGCATAAAATTCTGAAATCCATGACACAGTACAGAAAGATATGCAGTATGTGGTAGATCCATGTTTTAGTAGAGATTGATAGTCATGTAACAGCTTTATTGCAAGAAAAGTACTTTTTATTCATTTATCACATAGCTCAAAATGTGTTGTGAACCCTTAACAATATCAAATTATAGTTGGCTAGGTCAGCACTTTTGAATATGATGCGAAGTAATGATAGAAGTGCTGTTAAAAGCATACATGCGGAGAACAGGCACCATCTGTATTTAGCCATAATTCATACAGTTGTTTTAATGTTTATGAATTGATCCTCCAGTCAGTACCCAGGCCTGCTGACCAGTTGCCAGGTGAACTGGGTGTGTGCATGGACACAGGAGTGTCTGCTGGACAAGGCTAACTACTTTGTGGAGAAGTACAACATGGTAGCCGACAATCCAGAGATGAGGTATTCAAAATTACTGTTTTACACACTGCAGTGGCTCAAAAAAATCCTGAGACAATGTGTCTAAAATCTACGTTAACTGTTTTGTGCTATCTATCCCTGAGAAGTACAACATGGCCGCAAACAATCCAGACATATCGAAAATCTAAATAGTAACTAAACTATTTTGTATAATCTTAACCTGGACTTTTAAGAAATTCATGTGAAAAAGTTAACATTCTTAGCTGTTGGATTTGGCTTTAGGCAATTGTAGACTCATCAGATTGTCAGTATATAATCATTGGGATTTTCACTTACTGCTTTATCCTATGGCCAATTTTGTCTGTTTGTATACCTGTGTGTCTTTAATTTATAAAGTTTAACTCTGGCTGTTTGTCCATGAGTCTGTCAGGGACACTGACAGGATGTTAGGTCAAAGGTCCTATAAAAATCTCAGAATAGGTTAACTTATCTTATTTCCTCTCTTTGATTTCCTACATGTAACGTTAGTTCACCTTTATCTGTAGGGTAACCTATATCCGTTGTATATAAAGATAGGGTATTTGGGGATCGTTAAGTTGATGGAAGGTAGTTTCTCATTGCAATGTCTTGTAAATGGTCTTAACACCCAGCTTTTTAAAGCAACGAATCTAGGTTACCCAACGGAAAAAGGTGAACTACTGTAAGTTATATTTAATTTACTGAATGTACATTTGCCTTATGAGTGCTTGTTGTAAGAATGTATACTAGCTAGACATACATCTATAACTAGTATAAGCAGTGAGAAGTTTACAAAACAAAACCTAAAAATTTTTTACAGAGTGATGAGATCGTTGGTTTGTTGTTTGTTGTTTCAGAGACAAGCTGGTGACAGTGATGGCCAACATCCACAGCTACGTGCTGCAGGACTGTCGACAGATCCCCTGGGCTGGAAACATGGAGGAAACTGTCAGTCTCACCATGTGTAAGAGAGACAGCAAGAAAGACCAGTACAAGACACAGATGTTAGAGGTAATGCAGTTTAATGTATTTTGTGTTTTAAGAAGGAAAATTTTGAACCTGTGAACTATTAATACAGCTAGTAAGTAAGACATTCTATTCTATTGGCCAAATCCAAGAATTTATCCCATTATATTGTAAACTATTCTGAATCAGTACATTTTGCTGAAATTTTATTGAATGTACAATACTGTTACTGGAATGTTTTACATACTGTGATGTTAATGTATAGTACTTTTACTGTATGTTAATTTATAGTACTCTTACTGTATTGTTATTACAGACAAGAACTGCAATATTAATGTACAGTACTGTTACTGTATATAATTGTTATTACTGCAATGTTAATGTACAGTTTTCTTACTGTAATGTTATTACTGCAATGCTAATGTACAATACTCTTACTGTAATGTTAGTACATAATGTAATGTTACAGTAAAGTTACTGATTCAGAAATGTTTCTTTACTGTATCAGTATTGACTATAAAATTTACCGTACAGTACTGTTACAACAATTATTATTCTACTGTTCCTTACTGAAAGTTACTGTAATAGTCACAGTGCCATTACTCGACTGGCAGTTGTGTTACTGTTTTGTCATGTGCATTGTAGTTTGCTTTTGTCTGAGTTACATAACTGACCTATTGCTAATTGTGCTTACTGTATAAACTTCAACGTAGGCAGCAAGTTTACAACTTGAATGCATAATAGTAAAACATACAATATACCAACACAATGCAAAACAAACAGTACTTTACCTTGAAGTTCTGAATCAACACTTCTTTCCATACAGCTGCCAAACTTGCCGTACTCCAAGTCTATCATGCATGAGAGGATCCTGCTACAGCACAAGGGAGTTGGTAAGGTGAGCCATCGCAGTATCCCCATGGGGCCCACCATCTACCGCCGCTTCATGGAGTGCTTCCTACACATCCTGTCCAACAAGACAGCTCAGCAGAACGCTAACATCACCAGGCTGAAGTAAGTTTCTACCATCTTGGTACAGTTTTGTATCTTGGTTGTCCTAAGTATTGCATTCAACCATGCATAGAGGCAATGTATGAAACTGTTAAATGTATCAAGAAATTTGGTACCAAGCATTTGTTTGTTTGTTTAAAACTTTGTTTATTACATATCAATTTTCAAAAGCTAATTTATCTTATGATCTAAGGGGTTGGGGTTTGAGTCATGGCTGCTTTTGCTCACCCAACATGCATGCTACTGGAAACAGTCGCTGTCCTTAAGATGGTGCTTGCTGAAAGCAGCTAGGGCAATTTTCCTGGTACTATGAACCTGTGTATACTGTGTACAGTGTGGCTGTCTTCTGTCGTGATGACTCAGAAGCTCACTCATTCTAGATTTGTTTTTTACTCTTTCACATTTCTTTTTTCATATTTTCAAGTGGCCTTTTCATATTTCCTTTTTCTTGTTCCAATTTGATCATTATGTCTGACCAGCATTGCACATGTAACTTTGTAAGTGAGAGATGCTGCAGGGGCAATGATGCAATGTTCCACAACACTAGCATTCTGACCTACATGACATGCATGGTACAGTAGTAATGGACTAATATGCATTTCTTCTCTCTTCACAGGAAAGCCCTGTCCACCCTCTCCCAGACCAGGGAGGATGCCAAGTTGATGGAAGAGAAGATTAAGGTGGTGCAGGCTGACTATGAGGAGGCTCAAAAGAAGACTGCTGGACTCCTCAGGCAACTTACAGGAAAGGTAGTAAAATTTCAAGTATAAATTTGGCAACACCACAGCTGGTGTAGGATAAAGCAGTTTTTGTGACACCTCAGTGTTAGAGCCACATTTATGACATTAGGCTTGAGCCATTTTGGTAACAACTCAGGTGAAGTCATTTTGGTGACAGCTTCAGGGTGGAGCCATTTTGATGACATAAAGAATTGAGCCATTTTTAGTAGGATGAAGCCAACACCTTTGGCATGGAGCCATTTTGGCAACACATCATGGGAGGAGCCATTTCAGGGATACTTCAGAGATGGATCAATTTTGGGAACTTGGAAGGAACTGTTTTGGCAACAGCCCAAGGGCAGAGGCTCTTTGATATGCAAAATTTTTATGATGTATGTGATGCTTGTATCTGTAACATTATCTTAATGAATTTGCAGGCCACCACCCTTGAGAAGCTGAAGGCCCAGCTGGGAGGAGAGGGGAGTCTGGGGGCATACCTGCAGCTGAATGAGGTGTCCAGTGAAGAGGAGGAGGAAGACGATCTACTCAAACAAGGTACTGTACTTAACTTTTACTTGTCTTATACATTTATATGAGGAAGAATCTTGTGCATGCTAAAGCCCATAAAATAAAACAGCTGTGAGTTAAGTGTACATCATGAACCCAAGATATCAATGACATTTTTTTTACTTACTTCACATGCTAAAATGATAACATTAGGATCACAAAATTATGATACATGTTTACCTAAAATGTCTCTGAGACAGTACCTAAAATCTCTCAAGTTAATCAAATATATACATCGTATGTAATTATGAAACTGAAAAGCAGGCACCAAGTATGTTAAGAACTTTGATTTTAAAAGTCTAAAAATTCAAACAGGACAGAGCTTTTTTTAATAGAAGAAAAAAAATCAACTGCTTCTCAACTTCTTTACATGCAATATCTTTCAAACATTGGAGAAGACTAAACCATTGATGTTCATTGCTACCATCATGTATAAATGATGCAGATGACATAGGAGAAGACAGTGATGCTATAGAGATGCTGATGGCATCGTACATACGGTCCACGCGGGTTAAGGAGGAGTACAGCAGCATCAAGCACAGACAGTTCCGCTCCAGCTGGAAGTCTCGTAAGCCATAAAAAACGACAAAAATGTTTCACGCGCAATGCATGTGGTGATGGGCACTGCATGAAGCATGCTACAATGATTATAATGGTGTTAAGAGAAATTCATCAATCAAGTGGTCATCTTACAGGGCTCAAAATACCCACTTGCAATCTGTTGATGAGCCTCTTCATAGTGCTAACTGCACATGTGCACAGAAATGCCTCATGGTTAACATGTGAAAGGTGAAGCCGCCAAACTTGTAAACACCATGCATGATACATGTCTAGATGTGTTTTGTGTATGTCTCAGGGGCCTTCAACTTTGACATATTACCCACAATACAATCAAATTGTGCACTTTTAAATATGATTCTGCTTGAAAATAATAACCAGGAAAAATTGCAGAAAAAAATTGTCAAGGTAACACAGTCTGTCTGAGAACAATTACAATGTATTCATAAACAAGTTGCAGCTCGGGTATAGAAAAGGTTTACAATGTACTTTCCATTATTGATTCAGAATCTCATAATTATAAAAAAAATTGTTACAGAAAAAAGCATTTAGAGCCCTGTGATTTGAAATCAATAATCTACACCAAAAAAACGTCACTGTGATAGTTTTGGGTAAACTAATTGTAAAAGAGTGAAGGGAATGTTGACAAATTCTAATTCTTTCATGAACAGATGACAGAGATGAGTATGATGATGAGTTTGACCGGATGAGGAAGGAGAACATGAAGTCCAGGAAGCTGCAGGTGGTGGAGGAGCTGGCAGCTGCCAAGAAGGCAGTAGAGGATGCTAAGAAAGCCCTGGAGGGGTCAAGGAAAAAGGTAAATATTCCAAGACAGCCTTAAATGAGGACAAACAGAGTCTGACATAGATGTAGCATTATTTCCAGCTTTGATAATGTTTGTAGATTTGTCTTTTAACTGTGTTTAACTGATCTGGTTGTCAACCAAAATTAGCAGTTCAACCAGTTAGAAATTTGACACCTGTATACAGCGTTCCCGCCAGGCATACGTCTTTACGTCTTTGAACGCATTTTTTTCTGGAAAGACGCACTCGGCTCGGCTGATAAAAAATTCTGAAAGAAAGGCTGTCCTGTACCACCTGTGTACAAAATGTATCTGGAATCTTTAAAAAAAATCTGTCTTTATAAGAAGGAATCCTACCTTTACAATATATACTTCAAATTCTTCACTTTCCGGTCATCCCAGTAGTCTGGGCATGGGGCGAAGCGCGGCACTTTTTACAACTAGCGGACCCATGTGCGACACACCCTGCCACGCACCAGTCTGAGCCGTCCGTTGCGCAATGTAATTTTTTGTAGTCCGTGAAATACATCTGACAGTCAGCATTCTTTTAACACTCGAAGAAATCTTATGCAGATTTTATATTCTGATATTAACATCATACTAACTTGTCCTCATTTTCACGTGGGGATTTGTGGGCAATACTAGTATTGAACGAACAAACTGTTCTGCGCGAGTGCTGCACATCTCAACAAAAGTTCTCACGCTGTGGGCAGTTGATTGGCAGTCGGTATTTTTGACAACAGGCCGCCGGCGCCAAGTAGTCTAGATTGGCCACCAGGTCCAAATCCAATCATCTTAATAACCAATCAGCATTCGATAAATGTAATGTTACACTCTGTCATTGGTCATCGGGAAAAAAAGTTACCGAGTATTAGCGCACGTGACGTTGGTAGCCGCCCGTGTCGTCTGGCAACTTGTGTTTCTTCCCTAGCTGCTAACAATTTACTATTAAAGTTTCCCCATTTATCCAAGTTAAAAAAACGTGCGCGGTAAATAAGTGAAGAATTCAAAACTATACACTTTATTTCTTATTTACAAAATTTCTTTTGCTTCAAAAAGACAAAATTTGCGGCAGAAAAGGGGCCGCAATATTGTTGTCAGGCGTCGATCGAGTCGGTTGTGCACTAGCGTTGGCCTCCGTGGCACATGGCGCGGCACGCCCCCCTCCCCAGATGGATCGTCGATCGCAGCGCCCAGAACGTTGGACGTCTTTCTGGCTACTGCTTCAAGGCTGCACCAGCACTGATCACTGCCAAAGAGGCAGCAGATCGTCCTCCTTCGAGTAATGTACAACGTCCTTGGTCTATTTAAAAAGAAATCCAGCCAAAGATTTCACTCCGAAAACGGGGATACCTGAGGTCGCAGGAAACAAACGCACGCTCGTGGAAAATGACGGCGCGGCCTTGTAAAACCCCACCGATTCGAAAAATCTGAGTAAAATCATCGAGCAAAATAGAAAAAAAACACAAAGTGTGATGGCGCCGTTATTTTATCGTCTCGGAAAACTATTTGATGCGGGAGGGCGCAACATCGATTGCATGAGGTAGACATTTTTTTTATTCATTGACGGAAAAAAATTGGCAGAATTTTTCCATACTATTAGGCTGACGAACTGGCTAGAGCCCAGTTTCGAAGCATCAAAAATCCCAAATTTTCATATAGACATGTCTGGACAAATAATACCCGGGCCAGATCACGGAAGGCTGATTCCCTATGCTTATAGTTTTTTACGTATTTTGATGAAGAGGGTGGTCGTCGATAACTGAAAATGGGAGTAAAAGAGGCAACCGACGTCCAATCTCAAGTGCATGATTATCCTCTCAAATTGCAGGAAATTGTGTTCTAGAGAGTTAAAAAATCCAAATTTTCCCGGGGGAGCATGCCCCCGGACCCCCCTAGAAAGCGAGCGCCTGCGGCGCTCGTCTCGCGCCTCCGGCGCTCATTACGCCCCTCCCAAATATTTGGACGCATACTTTCAAGAACCTGGCGGGAACGCTGCCTGTATATCTTTTTGTACTCTTACATGATTCATTTTTTTGCATTCACTGCACAACTATGTTACTGTCCTTAGTGCTGAATGCCCTCAACACAAACAATCCTGCTGTAATGATTCTGTTCTATTAGCTCTTTCTAACCTAAAATCTTGTCCTCACACTATTTTCTCTGCCATTTTTATAACAAAAGTATAAGACCTTCTGTCATGATATCATGATGTCATAATGAAGATCTTTAAATCCCTTGAGTCATCTTTAACTACACTGTCTGTCTGTCTCTTTTCCCAGGTGTTGCAATGGCGTGACAGCGTAAGCCGACAGTGCGTGGAACGTATCCGAGCCTTCCAGAACCCTCCCGTCCTTGTAGCGCTGGTCATGGACATGATGATGACCCTGCTGGGTCGCAGGAAGATACCAAAACAAGACACGGGGGACGAGAAGGAAGGGAAAAACTCACAGACAGACAGGACATCCAGTGCCTCTAGCCTGTCTTTCAAGCCTCTTGTGAAGCGAGGTATGAATTTTACGATTCTTAAGAACTAATTTAGACATCAATAATCCAAGAGTGTCATTTCTTTGATTATTGATATCTGAAATAGTTCTCAAGAATCGTAAAATCTTACAATAAAATGCAATTGCCATAGAAAGCATGAATGCATGATAAAGATAACGATTTTGATTTTTGCTAGACAGTATATCTCCAAATTTCATTTTGCAAGTTTGAGTAGCTATAATCAGGAAGACCCAAATGAATGATACCTCTTTAATTAGGTTTCATAAGAATTGCTTTGATTTAGCCTTAGGATGACAAACTGCATGTGCTTTAGATACGGAGACTGAAGAAAATTTATGGTTTTAGCAGCCGTGCAACATTTGATACAAAATAATGTCACTCACGTTTTGTCCACTGATACTTTATATTAGCAAAATTAGATCTTAAAGTGTTCAGTCTCCTACCAGTTTAGAACAGTAGCTTCATTCAAATTCTAATGCAAGTTTCTTTTTCAGTTGAAGGAGAAGAAACAACCACATAAACATGCACATACACATGCACTCACTAAAGATAACTTGCTTGTTTTATCAGAAATCATTAAACAGTACCATGACCAAATCCTACTCCTAATCCAGCATGGTTCAGTAGAACAGTATAAAGTCCAAATTATATTTCTGTTGCATTTTTTGTTGCCTTATGACTAATGTCAGTGAACTTTTGTTTCCCAAAGAATCAAAGAGGCAGGAACCTTCCCGACGTGGTTCCACTGGTAAATGAATCAGATTTACAGTACTAGATGGTGGTTGGTCTCCCCTGCATAGGCACAGTCTGCACCCTCTGTTTTTATCCTGCACTTGCACAATGCATGTCATGCCTAATTTTTGCATGGTGGTAGACTAAGTTTGTATATTGCTTGCAGCAAGTAGGATCCCTGGTTGATTAAGCATCTTTATGGATTCAATCGTGCATGTACACTATGATGCATTGTAGGTAATATGTCAAAGGTGAAGGCCCCTGAGACATAAACAAGCATGTCTTGACCTGTAGCATGGTCTAGACACTACTGTTTACAAGTTTGGGGCCATTACCTCTGACCTTGCATGCACAGTTGAATCTGTGAACCCACTTATACAGGCACATGCAGTGTCTGTAGTACATGTAGTTGCTTCAAAGTGCATGTAGTAGTATCAAATTATTCACCTAATTTTTTCACATCAGCCAATGTCATTCATCATATCAGCTGCATGTATGCATCAAAATCCATGATAGAAATCATTACAGTTTGACTTTGAGTTCATAAGCTGATGACCTTTAACCTTGCAACTTTCCCAGGAACCAAAGATGGTGACAAGGTTGACCGTAACGAGTGGAAGAAGCTCCAACACGCCATGAGCGACTCTGTCAAGTTTGTGGAGATGGTTCACCGTGTGCCATGGCAAGATGGCCTCCACCCAGATGTACTAGCAGGTGGGAATTTTAGGAGTAAATTGATCTTTAGCATGCTAAGGTAGCCATTTGGCACAAAATTTGTATGGAACAATGCAGTAAGAGAAAGGTTAAATATCATAGAAGCTGTGGCTCTGATATTTCTTAATGATTGCAATGACGATATCTTTGCATACACATGTACTTCACTGACTACCTGGTTTATTGTCTGTTGTTCCCAGTCAGGCAAGGATTAGCATGCTTGCAAGTAGATGTGAATACTGTACATTAAATATTTTGCTTTCCTCATCCATTGTAATATTTTCATTCAGTGTTTGATGTACTTTACTACCTGATTGGAATAAGGCATGCTATGAAAGTGATGTTCTGAAATAAAATATTCTGAAATATTTTGTGTATAATTGATATTATTGTTGGGTTAGCTGACTAAAACTACTGTGGAATGTTTTGAACTGCCTATGTTTATTCCTTCTATTAATTATTTCAATCTATCAGTTAATCAGTCAATTTATCAATCATTTTTTTTTACTTTTCAGCTGTGCAGAGTTACCTTGCATCATCAAAGAATGGAGATCCAGGTCCTACAGGGGAAGGCAGTCTGCTGGAAGCTGGTAGGTTATGTATTGTTTTTTTCTGCAGAACAAATGGTTCTTGTGCTGTACTTGGTGCTGAACACATCCACTGTATGATGTTGAATGCTTAACTACATAATCTAGCTGTCTCTGTTTTGTGATATTGCCTTTATTACACAACATTGTTGTACAGTGCTGTCCTTGGTGCTAACTGCCTCCACCTCATGGAGTTGTATGCTTGTACTATGTAAAATAGCTGCCTCTATGCTGACCACAGTGCTAATTGCCTTAGTTTACTACACAACATTGTTGTACCAGTGCTGTCCTTGGTCCTGAATGCCTTCACTGCATTATGTTGAATGCTTGTACTATGTCATATATCTGTCCCTATGTTGTCCATAGTGCTAATTTCCTACACAACATTGTTGTACCTTTACTGTCCTTGGTGCTGAATGCTTACACTTCATGGTGCTGAATGCTTGTACTACAAATGTATGTCGTATAGCTGTTTCTATGCTGCCCACAGTACCAATTGCTTTTACTACACAATATTGTTGTACCAGCGCTGTCCTTGGTGTTGAATGCCCTCATTGCACAACATTGCTGTAAATGTAACTTGTCTTATGCTGTAATCATATTATAGTTCTGTTCTAATAGAAATTTCAAAACTAAAATCTTCTCCTCACCCAAACTGAGTGCTAGAGATAAATCTTTACCACAATTGACTTGGATTTTGCTTTTCTTTTTTTTTATTATTCCATTTCTTATCCTGTACAGGTATGAGTGCCTCTACGTTAGTTTCCCCCCGTCGGTCCGGAGGTGCGTCTCCCCCAGGTCTCACCATCGCAGGTGTGAGGTACAGCTCTGAGGATGCAGCAGTACTACTGCAGTATACCATTGGTAAGTACCAGTACAGCAGCTTAAATCCACTATAGAAAGCCTGGCAAAGTATGAAAATGTCTTTCACATAGCTAGAATAAACTTAAGTTTGTAGATTAAAAACTTACTTAACTTACTTAAGGTATGAAACCTGCTCTTCAACAAGATCCTCTCAATAACACTGACAAAAGGTACTGGCTGCTACCTGAAATGTCTTACCATTTCAAAAATCATATCCAGTTGCTTGTTAATGAGTAACTGCTATTTGATGTCCCTTATTACCTTGATGTCTAACCTTCATGAGATTTATCAGGACTCGATATAATCTGTATCTCTATTATATTTCATATGATCTGTACCTCCCTCATAACCTCAATCCTTAATCAATTAAAAGTGGTCTGAGGCCAATTTGAGCTTTTTATGAATAAATAAATATTCAAACATTGCTTTACAGTTACTGCCTAATTTAAGATTGACATCTTTCATCATTTTTGTCCACAGCTATAGTAGAGTACACCCAGCTCTGCGGCCCTCTGCACATTGCCAAGGAGAGACTGCAGAGTCTTCAGGATGAGATTGAAGAGTCTGAGAGACTTGAAAAGGAGCAGGAAGTAGAGGTTAGTCAGATCATAGATAAGCTACAATGTTTTATAGAAATTGCTAAACTTTCTTTCCAACGCTGAAATTAATATACTATTAGGGACTTACCCTAAATTCAGAATGTGTTCACCATTCTGTGAACAAGGTCGACGGAGTTTGACTGAAAATTTAGGGTAAGTCCCTATATTAATTTCAGTGTTGGAAAGATAGTTAAACAATTTCTATAGTCTATTCTACCAACACAGATGAACTTCCATGTTAGGTACAATGTTGTGTACAGTGTATTTTAACAAAGAACACTGCAAGAAGCATTATTTTACAGTCTTGACTTTTTCATAGGATGCTACATTATTTGGTCGTACCAATCTTTTTCACAAACAGCTAGAGGCATGGACCAAAAAGTTGAAGATTCGAGTCAGGAAGATTACTGAAAGGGTACAGGTTAGCTGGAAAGTTGAAATGTTCAGGGAACGTTATGACATGGTTGTCATGTTATCATTATCAGCAGCTTTGTTGTTGATTCTTAATTTTTGTTGTATTTTTCTTTCTCTAAACAATAATCTTTGTACACCCATACAGGCAAGGTACACTTAAAAAACAACAACAATGCAGTATGAAATTGTGTTAACTTTTGTATTCATTCAGATGTCAGTTGTTTTCCTGAAATTGTTGTTCTATACTGACATTGTTCTATGACCCCACATACATGTAATAACAACAAAATAATTGTCCAAGTTGTTGTTAGGAATTGTTTTTGAAAATAGTTGTTATGTTTTAAAACACTCTGTTGTGAACTTTGTCAGGTGCAAAATGCTAACACCCATACAATATATTTGCCAGTTCAATCGGTACATACGACATATTCTTGTAAAAGAAAATGTAGAGAGCTTGCCAAGAAAGAGAATTTAAATATATTAAATGTGGGGATTAGACTTAACACCAATCACAGAGGAGGTACGACATATTTCCCAGCATTCATTGTAATACACATTCCAAATTGCACATCCCAGAAGACTGAAAATCGACTATGAAGGAAAAAAAAAATTTACTGAGTAACATGGGATGTGGAATGTGTATTGGAATGAATGATGGGACGTATACAATGCCTTCACTGCCCAATCATACGGTTCTTATATAATTACATTATCGCAATTAAATCTGCATCTTTTTCCTAGGAGCCCGAGGAGCCCCAGATCAGCCTGTTGGACCATGTAGAGGAGGAGGAGGAGGAGTTAGGACCTAACGACCTGCCAATCATCCAGGGGGAGGTGGACAGGCTGCAGGAGGAGTTTGATGAGGCAGTGATGGAGAAACACAGGCTGGAGAACGAGCTGCACAACTGTCATGAGAGGCTCAGGGCTGCAACTGAGACTATCAAAAGGTAACTGTGGAGTGTATCTATGGGGGGGGGGGTATGATACAGTTTTACATTGTTGAGGCAGTGATGGAGAAACACAGGCTGGAGAACGAGCTGCACAACTGTCATGAGAGACTCAGGGCTGCTACAGAGACTATCAAAAGGTGGGGTTGCAATGAAGTTGTATTTGCCAGATTAGCATTATTTGCATTTCACTTGTTTTTCTTCTTTTCTAGATCTAGGAAAAAGGAGGAAAAAGTGTTGAAAGGAGGAAATAATGTTGAAAGGACGAATTGCTAACAGTGGATGAATTACTGTAAATCCTGATTTTTTTTCAATGTACTTTTATGTTCACAATTTTCAAAGTGACAACTGTAGCATGAACTTATCATTACAGATAACAAATAATTCGTCTTGGTAATGATAAGAAATGATTTGTTTACCGTGAACATTTAGTTCCGAGAACAAGTGAAATTCTCTCAGACCCTGAAAGTTTGGTACTAAGAAGAGAAAGTGAATTACAATACATTTTTGCTCTTCCAAACAATCAATAGACATACAATTTTCATAGTTTTGGAAGTTCTAAATAGAAACGGTGATTGTATGCAGTTCTTTTTAAACATTTTCCCCATTTCTACCACAGTTTACGTGAACAGGAGTTGCTATGGCAACAGTCAGTAGAAGAGAACTCGTCCAATGACCTTCTCCTGTCCAACTGTATCACAGCCGCTGCCTTCCTGACATATTGTGGACCTATGGGCTTGGATGGAAGGTTAGAAACCAATTGTTTAAGGAAGTCATCATAGTTTTGTCTTTTGCATGTAAATGGTGCAATGAAAAATGTTGCAATGAAATGTGGAATGATCAAATGTCTAAAGTAGAACTCTAAGTCTAAAAGTTGATATAAAAAATTCTATGTGGATCCTACTATAATTATAGTACTAGCTATTATTGTAAAAACTGTATAAACGATGAGAGATTTCAACACTTTTTATGAATTTTTTGTGTCACTTCCGACATCATAGTAACAGACTGTGCTGATGTGCATATTCCTAATGTTTGTGTATGACCCTTTTCCATGTATAGGAACAGCATGTATGAGTTTTTCCTACATGTCTGTGAACACTACGGACTGCCCATTCCCAACAAGATGCTGTACAGGGATATTCCTCTGGTCAACTTCCTCTACACTGATGTAAGTATTGTGTCTTCCTAACAGTTCCTTTTCATGATTTGGATACCTTGAAAAATTTAGACCTTTTTTTTCTAAGTTAGTAGATTTCTTACAAAATACATCTTGAACCACTGTAGTGTCAAATCATTGAATCATTACCTTAGATACCATAATGATTGTTAGACTGACACTGAATATTCTTAAAGCATACAATCCATGACATGTACTTGATTGTACAGCTACATAGGAAATTTGTATATACCTTCATCTAAAAGCCAGAAATCAACAACACAAAACAATGCTATGTATGATTCTATTTCAAAAGTAATGAAGCTTTCTGTCAATGATGTTGTAACTATTACAGTAATAGTTACAACATCATTTACTTTTTGTTACAGTTACCGTTTCAGTTTCTGTTACAGTTTCAGTTTCCGTTACTGTTACTGTTACTGTTGCAGTTACTGTAACAGTTTCAGTTACTGTAAGAGTTACAGTTACTGTTTCAGTTTTTTTTACTGAACAGGTACAGTTTCTGTAACAGTATATAGCACTTTGAATAATGGCCTTTTGGGGTATTGTTATGCACTGATGACATAAAAACTTTAGCCATTACAAAATAAACATAACTTTTGACCATGTCCTTTAGGTTCAGATAAAACAGTTGGAACTGCAGGGCCTCCCCACCAACCCTGTAGCGTTGGACTCATCCTGTTTCGTGACGGAGACCCTGAGTAACAACTCCTGGGTGCTGCTGTGTGACCCCACCAGTAGGGCCATACCATGGCTCACGGATTATCTAAAGGAGGGGTTCATCATTTCTAAATACCATGTAAGGGTTTTTCTTCTAACTCACTCACATAACGTTATATGGATCATCTCGTTGTTTTCCTTCTTAATTACTAGGGTAAGACATTCATGTACTTGTAACATCCTGGTAGATGTTGAATGCGGCTTGATGGCCCATCAGATGCCTCCGTTTTTTTTGTTAAAGCTGTGTAGGTTGAGGAGATGACCCTTATGTCAGTTATTTACACACTATAAACAGACAGCAACAGGGAAGTAACTTGTAGAATCTATCAGCATGTACAACAGTTCTGTCTATTAAACATTATGTAATTAAGAATGAGTGGGTAAATGTTTTTACACAAGATACATTTAGTAAATGCACAATCATTTATATCCCCCCTACACACACAATCATGGATGGCATGCAAGGACCATAGATTATAATTCTATTTTTACCTATTGCCATTTTGAAATTCAAATGATAAAGCTATTCTAGAGTTAGAGAATATATTTTTGACAAAAAATGTGTAATTTGTTGTCTCTCTTTCCAGGATCTGAAGTCTCAGTTAGAGACCTGTCTGACAGAGGGCCTGTTCCTCATCCTTACTGACATTGACCTTCACCTGCTGGCCAAGGACAACCGCTTCAACCACGTGTTCCGCCGACGCATGTCCTTTCTTACAGGGAAGGCTCCATTCAAAATCATTGTAAGTACACCTTACATATTAATATATATTGTTGGTTATGCAGTATGGCTACTTTGTTCTTTTTTGCAATGCTTGTGATACTTAGTATCTGCTGTTGTTGTGGCGTGCATGTAATTTACTGATAGATTGTTGGGCTTAGAACCCAAGAGGTTCAGAGTTCAATACTCGCCATGTCCTCTACATTGTGCTATTGGGAAAGGCACTTTACGTGACTTTTTTTTACTGTAGAGTAATGCCTATACTGAGCCTCTTGGCTAATCTGTCAAATGTGTGCCAGGATGAACCAATGTGCCATCATGTACATTTATATGTGCCACCAAGAGTTGTAATTTTCTTTTCTTGTAATACATAGTATATTGCTATTGGCATATTTTCCTATGACTTTCTATTGTAATGATTATAATGCAGCTGAAACAACCAATGTCTTTATTTACATAAAATACACGAGACTTTTTTAATGTTTATCTGTTGCAATGGTACATGTATGTTTAAGTTACAAATTGCATACTCTAAGCCTCAATTCTGCATGAACTTGTTCTAAACCTGGTGTTCAGCACCAAGGACAACACCACCAAATAATGACGAAATCTGAAATTTTCTCATTTTAGACTGACTCTGTGCTGCTTTTAATTACGTTTTTAATGAAATTTTGCTTCAATGATATTTCTTTCATTGACAATAATACAACTCATTACACAGACCAGCCTAGTCAACTTGCGCTAGTAACAGCTGACCCACAAAAATACAGAGTCACTGTGACACTTTTTCATTCAGTAATATTTCATCCTTCTCCACACAGGTTGGCAGCCATGAGGTGGAATGCCGCCCAGGGTTCCGCCTCTACATGCACACCACCTGCATGCCACACGAGGTGCCAGAGGAGGTCGCAGCCTACACATCACTGGTCAACTTCTACCAGGACCGGTCAGGCATCGAGGCCGAGCTGCTGGACAGGTTCATACGGCTGGAGAAGACCAGGGTCCAGGACGAGAGGACCAATCTAGCTCAGGTCAGACTTGGTTGCAAGATTTTGACCTTTGAACATACTAAACCTACTTTTACATTCTCTTTAACTTTACTTATATAACTAACATATAACTGTTCTACATGTAGCACAAAATGATTACAAATTAGACTCAGTACAACCAATGCAATACAAAAGATATATTGTATGATTTCTTTTATACCAATCTTGCTTCAAAAAAGATAAATCTGATGAAGTAGAATAGCTGACACTTTTTGTAGATGTTCACTACAATTTCCAATATACAGTTCTGTCAAGTAAACCTTTTCTGTTCTAAAACTTTTATAAATACCAAATTCACATTACAGGTAACTCTAGTTAACCTTTCTCTGTGGGTCAAATTATAACATTGTTTTAAAAGCAGGGCATTTAGGGATATCAAGTCGATGGACGGTGGTTTCAAACTGCAATGTTTTGAAAATATTACAGTTTTACATAACAGATATAGGTTACCAGAACATGGCAGTTAGATATACCAACGGATATAGGTTAACTCGGGGATAAAGGTGAACTAGCGTTACAAATATTAAACAAGTTTCTAAAATATAGTCACATTTTCTCCTACTGCAGGAGAAGATAGGTAACATGGAGAGGCTGGCCCTGTTAGAAGACCAGATGCTGAACCTACTGGCCAGCGACACCCGACTACTCAACAACCTGGCTGTCACCAAGAAACTGGCTGACATGAAGAAACAGTTTGACGAGACTCAAGACTCGTAAGTAACTTCATCTGTTTGTATTTTGATAATGACACTGATACAATGTATTGTATACAAGGCACTGAGTTACTACAGGGACAACAATAGTAAAATTCCCTCAGTATTTACTTCAATTCAAAACTCAAGGCTACATGTCTAATCTGTGGTTGTAGGACATTTTTTTAAAAATGTAAGGAAATTGCAAAAGCACCATAACCAGATCACAATGAAAACATGGAGGTAAACTTTGCCTGATTTCTTTTTACTACCTGAAAGTTTGTGAGACAATGTATGGACTTTTCCCTCAGATTCAGGAAACAGTTTATGATATAATTATGTATATTTCAGATCTGTAGTTTATCATCATATTTAGAATTTTAATCATGTTAACCAACAGATTAGACCTAAGACCTAGTGGCCTCTATTACATTAACACTGTGACAATAGAAAAGGACATTTGATATATCAATTACCATAATAAGTGCTTAATAATATCTAAAAGTCACAATCATTCAAATTTACATTTTTGATACATTCAAGTTTTGAACAAAACAGTCATTATGATTGTTTTGTTCAATGACAACTAGTAAATGTGACAATAAAATCTTCTCCATTATGAACCAAAGGCAACAGAAGATCGAGGTATCAGAAGCTGCCATCAGGAGAAACTGTGAACAGTTCCGCACCATTGCCACCAGGGCTGCTGTCCTGTTTGACGCCTCCCGACACATGAGGGAGATCAACTGCTGCTACCAGATCAGCTTCGACCAGTTCCTCGCTGTGTTTGATGCTGCTATCAAGCACTCTGAAAGGTACGGTTGACACAAGGTTTAGAATTCTGATATATATAACAGCAATGTTATAATGCAACAAGTTTTCTAGACTTTATTTTCATTAACAAATTCAACGTTAGATTATTGTTTTCTAGTTCACAAGTGTTAATTATATGCTTATACTTTCTTACAATATTTTATTGACAGAACATTGCCAATTTTGAAAAAAACGAAGGGAACAAGATTATTAATTGTTAAAGTCAATACTTAACAATGATATTTGCAAACAAGTACTTGTACATGTAAATACCTGTTCAAAAGTGTTATGCTTTAAGATGTTGCAGTTCTCTTCACTTTGGAGGTCTTCATTGGTTGAGTCAGTTGGTTGGCCTGTTGACCAGTTGTTTGTTCTATTGGTTGGTTACATTGCTCTGTTGCTTGGTTGGTAGACAGGAACTTGAGAAACTTTGATGCATCTATAATAATTTACTGTACATTTTCTTAGGTTTGATGGAAGAGGGTTGCATGTCTAGCATTCTTTGCCTCCTGGCAACTGGTCCTTCATCATTAAATTATTGAATAAATTCTTATGATTTCTAGATAATTGCAGATATAGGTCTTGACAATGTAGACATACATGTACTTCAAATGTATAATACTACGTTGTACTCAAGCCCAGCTTTGTACATTGCATTGCATAGCAATGTACATGTAAAACGTATTTATATTTAGTAAGTAAACAAAATATTTCAAAACCTTGTGGTAACACCCTTATAATCAGTATTTTAGTGTAAAATATCAAACATTGAATTAATGTACAGTACTGTAATGAAGATTCAGTATGATAATTATACATGTACAGTTCCTGTAGTAACAATTATTTCAGATGTTTTGGCATCTTAAAAAAGTATATAGTTATTACTTTTTGTTGGTAATATACGCTGTCATACAGTTACTGTTGAGTTTGATAAGGGATTAAAAAAGGTAAAAGACTATCAACTAGGCTTAAGTTTTGAACAAGGTAAACGACTGTTAAACTAGGCTTAGGGCTAAAAAAGGCAAAGGCTGTCAAACCGTACTTGAACAAGGTAAAAAGACATACTACTTGTTTGGGGTTGAACTACTAGGGAGAAGACTGATAATCTAGGTTTGGGGTTAAAAATGTAAAATACAGTTAGAATGGGTTTGAGGTTAAACAAGGGAAAAGACAGTGTGAGTGTGAGGTTAAACGAGGTAAAAGACTAAGTTAAATATTTTGGGGTAAAAGACTGACAAACTGGGTTTGGAGTTGAAGTATACGGAAAAGACTGACAAATTGGGTTTGGAGTTAAAGTAGGGAAAAGACTGATAAACTGGGTTTGGAGTTAAAGTAGGGAAAAGACTGACAAATTGGGTTTGGAGTTAAAGTAGGGAAAAGACTGATAAACTGGGTTTGGAGTTAAAGTAGGGAAAAGACTGACAAATTGGGTTTGGAGTTAAAGTAGGGAAAAGACTGACAAATTGGGTTTGGAGTTAAAGTAGGGAAAAGACTGACAAATTGGGTTTGGAGTTAAAGTAGGGAAAAGACTGACAAACTGGGTTTGGGGTTGAAGTAGGGAAAAGACTGACAAACTGGGTTTGGAGTTAAAGTAGGGAAAAGACTGACAAACTGGGTTTGGGGTTAAAGTAGGGAAAAGACTGACAAACTGGGTTTGGGGTTGAAGTAGGGAAAAGACTGACAAACTGGGTTTGGAGTTAAAGTAGGGAAAAGACTGATAAACTGGGTTTGGAGTTAAAGTAGGGAAAAGACATTCTTTCACTTATGGTTTTTCTCTTGGACTGTTCTGAGATTATTGTTGCTTGAGGCACAATATTGATGAATATAGCTCAGATGAACAGGTTTGTCAACAACAAGTTTGGCAATGTTTTATACAGTCATATATTTTCCCCACAACAGAGCCTCCACAGACACGGTGGTTGACCGGCTGACCTACTCTGCATACATGACCACAGCTCGCTCCCTGTTTGAGAGGGACAAGCTACTGTTTGCACTGCTGGTGTCCATGGAGGTAAGGAGAATACGCCAGATACAAACTTGCATAAGTTTCTTACTTCTACATAGTAGTACTAGGTCCAAAATTTACTTAGTTTGTACAAGTGTTGCTGGAAAAAAACATTAAGCTCTATAAGACTTAGAGTAATTATTTTCAGAGAAGGGCATATTACTACTGCCCAATTTCCATTGAATTAAGACCATACATTGACCATAACTGGATTTGCATGGAAAATTGTTATGACCTATGACTTTATGAGTTGAAGTATTATGTTCAAATTGGATTTAAAACACCACAAAAGTACACTTCTTCATCATAAAAACTTGTTTGTTATACTTCAACTTACAAGTACAATTGTATTGCAGATGATGATGATAATGATACTGGTTGCTCAATTCACTGTTATCTGATTACAATTGTCATTTATGAAGATTTCAATGAGTTTATTATGTTGTTGCAATTTTTACTTAACTGTAGACAGGAACATCCTATTCTTCCCTGTCCTCAGTGCTGAATTCCTGGTGCTACCCAGATTTTTCAGATGACATTTTTCAGATCAAAGATCACTGCCTCAGTGATAGAAAGTACATAGTTACTATTTTAATGTAACACAATGTTAACCCTCAACCTTCTAAATGAAATGAAGTATTTATTGATGCAAGTACAGCTACTTTCATAAGGTCTATAACAACTACTTACAGTACAAATCAACAGACATATATGAATATCTACAGGTATGAATAAGTCAACATATTGGGTCAAGCATGTCATTTACACTATTGGTTCTATGGTATAAATATTCGTGGATATATTTGCCTTCTTGTACACAGTGAGGATTATCGCCTCCCAGAATGTAGTTGAATTCGAACAGAGAGTAGCAAAATATTTAGAGCAAGAGGAAAGAAATGTGAACAGCTTTATGATTATATCTTGAACAATCCGTAACAAAGTGACGTTCGTCTTTGATCTCATTTGGGCAGAATGGACAAGACCTCTGGGAATGTTTATATATCTTCCGGCTTCTACATTTAGGTTGTGAGTACACATTGTAGTTGTTTGAGACAAAATATCCATTGTTTATATGGGGTTGGACAGCATGGATAAGATAAGAAAGCATCTACTTAGCCATTCTTGTCACTTACCTGCATTTGTATGTTTCAAAGCAATATTAAACCAATCTCATTTGTTCCCCAGCTTGAGGACTCAGAAGGCAGATTGGGACCAGGTGAGAGGGAGTTCATCATCTCTCCCACCTTCGCATCAACTGTCATGTCTACCATGGGGTACGGTGTTGGCTCGGACGCCCGCGCTAATGCCAGGAAGCCATTTGATTGGATGTTAGACGACCAGTACAATAACCTTCAAGTAAGTCATTTTTATAGTCACTTGTACTACTAAACAGTAACTGTAAAAATTAATACAGAAACTTTGCTGTGGTTTAATGTTCACAATTTTAGTACTGGTTGCTTCACTGCAAACTCAAAGCCAATGCGAACATTTTCATTCTGTCTTCTGCTCACACCGCATACGATCCCATTTTTCTACATGTATGTACATGTTTATATGTACCATATATTGTACCATACAGTATCAAAATAATAGAATTTAAATGAAATTGAAGTACTTGCAACAGTTGAAATGTTGAAATACATTGTTGGAGATAGGGGCTCTTTAACTGAAATTTATTATATGTTGGTTTTATTTCCAAAGACATATATACATGTATTAAAACTCATTCCTAAATGTAGGTTCTGGCAGTATACTACCAGTGGTTCCAAGATGCCTTCGACAAACTACCAAAAGACGGCCGTGAGATGCCATGGCGGACACTCTGCGAGAACGACAAGCCAGAACTTGCAGCCCTGCCAGACAAGATGGACGACTACTACACGCCCATGCAGCGCTACTGCGTCATCCGGGCCTTACGGAGCGACCGCATCATGCACGCAAGCTCACACTTTGTGTCTAAGGTTTTGGGGAAAAAGTGAGTATTTCAGACATTTGTATAGACATTTACAATAAAAGAGAATTTTTGTAATCACAGAATCTAAAGTTTTTATCCAAAATGAATTTTAAATCTACAATCATTGCTGATCCAAGATTCACTATTATCCAATCACAATTGTCATTTATAAAGATTTCAATTCGTGTGTAATTATGTTGCAACAGTTGCAACTTTTACTCGCTATAGTCATAGACAGGACTTTTATTTCTTCCCTTTCCTTGGTGCTGAATTCCTGGTGCAACCCAGATTTTTCATATGACTTTATAATTGGATGGATCAGACTCTTAAAGCTTTAGATTTCTTTTTTTGTACTAATACTTGTAACAATGTTTTTTGTGCAAATAATTTATATCTGCTTAAACATAAAACTCAGAGTATTATATTACAGTGTAATTACTATTGACATTTCTGTTGATTCCTTAGAAATCTATCTTTGTTTTCATTTATTTTGTGAAATCATCAACAGTATGTGGTGTTCTGAGACTTAGTTTTTTTTTCCAAATTTGGAAACAGATATGCTAGAGAGATTCTGTTCAAACATTAAACTCAGTATATCAATTGCCATTGATACTAGACTATTTCTGTTGATTCCTTAGAAATCTATTTTGCTTAACATTCATTTTGTGAAAACCTCAACAGTATGTGTAGTATTGAGAGTCAGTTTTATGCAAATTTTCAAACTTATAAAACTGATATGCTGGGGAGATTCCACTGACCTGTCCTTGGTGCTGAATTCCTGGTAAAATCCAGGTTTTCCAGATGACCTTTATCATTCTTCTAATTGCATTAAAGAACAGATTCATACAATATCTGTTCAAACTCAGTTAAACTAATTCTATCAATTGAAAGCTGTTTTCTTTTTTATTTAATGTGAAAGATTGTGCTACATTTGACCAAGGACATTATAACGTCCTTGATTTTGACATTTCAAATGATCAAATTTTTAAACAGATATGCTGGTGAGATCCCACTGGACCTGCCTGGCGTCCTGAGACAGTCGACCCCGCAGACTCCCATCATCCTCCTGTACACAGCGGAGAGCGACCTTGCGGAGACCCTGTTTGTGGAGTTTGCTGTGAAGAAGCAGGAGCCACGACAGGTGGTGTACCTGAGTAGTGGCAGCCCGCAGGAGGAGAGGAGGGTACGCAGGGCTATCACTAAAGCTGCAGAGGAGGTAATAGCTTCTGAATTTTTATGTTACAGAACACTTTTTTTTCATATTTCTTTTGCTGTGACATTTAAGGACTTTGTGACCTTATTTACATTTTAAAAAATGTAAATAAGGTTACAAAGTCCTTAAATTAAAATTCACATCTGAATAAAGGAATGTGTCAAGTATTGATCTGTAGAATATTCATCCATCTAGCAATACCCTTAATGGTCTGGCATTAAATACCATAAATGTAGATGAAGTCTATGATTACTATGCTTTATCTAGATTATGCTATTTAACTAGAGTTTTTAATTGGATTTACTTATGTTGTGATATTCAAGTTAAAACTACATGTTTATGATTATCATACTAATATTGACTGGATTAAGTAAGGTAGTGCAAAAGTGTAATTTATGTACACATGTACTCATGGATTTTACCCTAAAAAGTGGCTTTTTAAAGCAAATAGTACTGTATCATAATGTTGTTTACATGTATCATATCATGCTTTCTCATAAACGGACTTAGGTGCTGATCTGTAGAATATATAAATTCTGCCTTGATCCTATTTTATCACTCATATTTTTATCATTCTTAGAAGTTGGTGTCACAATTTTTTTCTTTGCTCTAGGGCCATTGGTTGCTGCTACACAATGCCCACAATGCCCTGCACTTCCTGCAAACCCTGGACACCACCCTACAGGAGAAGAAGCTGCCAGCTGACTCTAACTTCCGCCTGTGGGTGTCGGCCCAGCCCCACCCTAAACTCCCCATCCACCTGCTGCAACATGCCATTAAAGTGGTGGTGGACACACCCATGGTGAGCACTGCATCCGGTGTTTTTTTTTTTTTTTTAAACCAATTCTTTTATTATTGACATTGCCTCCTATTAGTTTGGGATTTCATTGAATGTGGAGCTTCTACCAGCCATCTGACATAGCATTATACAACATGTAGCAATGGAGTTCATTTTTTTTCCTAGTATATACATCTAAATGGTTCAGAAAGGCATTCAGTATGGAGCATTACCTATTTTAAATTCTGTACAGTGGTTTTATTGCAGTAAATGCATGATTGTGCTTAAATCATGATGTTTATCAGAATTTATGGTCACATAGTCTGAATTTACGAATTTTTACTGCATTTCATTTTTTTTTCAGTAAAATACCATGTAGTATACATAATTATTAAAGAAGGCTTAATATTATCAGCGATTTGTAACCTGCAGAAAAATTACTGTCATGTGAACTGTCATCAATGTGTAAAAGGTTTTAACTAAATCTTAGATTTACTTAGAGCAGAACCTGACGGACTTTTCATTATCCTTTATCCTTTTTAGATGATGCGGGACCACATGGTACGGTCCATGCAGTGGATCGAGCCGGAGACCCTGAAAACCAGCACACGACCAGAGTGGCCTGCTGTACTACATAACCTGTTCATGGTGCACGGGGCACTGAGACTCAGGGCCAGGTTTGGCAGGGGGGGCTGGAACAGGCCAGGCGACATGGTCTTTGGAAACAATGAACTTCAGGTACAGACATTTCAATTAGTGATATTTTGTTTATTGCATAAATGTGTACCTGTACCCAAAGGGCTAAATGCACAAAAATTATCACTTCAATCTATGGTGTGAAATACTACAACCTAAAACACTATTAGAATGATGCAGTGTACAGTAACTATAATGTACTAAACACTATATGCTACTAAGTGTGAATCTGTTTCTCTTTGGCAGTTACATTGTACTGTATTGAGCTGCCAATTGCAAATTTGTATGACACATTTTGGCCAGCTTTGAGGACAACAAAGATTGTCATCTGAGGTGATGGATTAAGATGGATTGTTGTCATTTTGGTAATTATAGTGACCATGTTTCAAACTATAGTATGGATTAAAGGATAGAAAACCACTCACTTGATATTCAACCTTTTAGGTTGTCACTAGAAAAATATATTATAATAGTAATAATATTGTATCTTGAAATGACATTTATAACATGCCTGAACCTTACAATATTCCAGGAGGGTTTGCGGCTGGTGTTGGATGAGTTCAGTGACACCACCTCTACTGACATGCCTGGTACACCTGGGAAAGGCATCGCATGGACCGCACTCAGATATATGCTCACAGAGGTACGGGCATTGTGCATCAAAGGACAATCTACTTGTTACCTCCATTTATGTCTCTCAAGTTGCAAATCTATATCTCCAGAACCATGACCAGGTGTAACATCAACTCTCATAATTCCGCCAGGTGCCATAATCCGTCACATCAAATAAACATTGTTGTAGAGGCCTTCTCAAGATTGTCTTCAACACCTAAATATCTGATTGTTTATACCTCGGGATTACTGATGATGTATGCATGGGTACATCTCTGAATAACTTTAAATTCTTTTCTCATGTGGCAGTATTATGGCCAAAGCAGTCAGTTTTCTGTAATATAATTAACTTAGTATTATTTCAGCAAAAATTTCAAGCATTAAGCATGAACTTGACATCTCTTAAGTTAACATTGAATATCCGTATTGTATATCCCCAGGTAATCTACGGCAGCTATGTGAGTGATGAGTATGACCAGCTAACCCTGTCTGCCATGGTGGATTACTGGATGGGACCTAACGCCATGAAGAAGGAGTTCGAAGTCCCAAGATGTAAGTCTGAAACACGTTTAATTAAATACTTCATGAAAAATGGAGGACCTGGTATTGTTTTTAGCGTGTGTGTTTGTATGTCTGTGTTTCTGGATATCTGGATATTTGTGGTCAGCATAACTTTAGAACCTCTTGCTGGACTACTATATATTATTACTAACAGTAACTCTAGACTACTACTTTGTAATACATAGTCTTAAAATATGTAAGCCTTGGCAAAATTTTTAAACGTTTAGTGACAAACTTGAACCCATGATGTCATTATTAACTAATTGAATTTTTCCCCCAGTGAAGCATAAGATCCCAGCTGCCTTCTTTGCCAACTACATCCGGTACAACTCCCTGGTGCAGGCCCTGGAACAGATACCAAACTTCTTCCTGGATGTGCCTGAAGCCTGCAACATGCACTCATTCACAGAGGTACAGGATTGATATTGGGCATTTCAGCACACAATTAAGAAACTAAATGCCTTTCCCCATTATTATTATCATATTCTAATCAATCATTCTTTTTTAAAAACACATTGGAAGTCTGTATCATAATCAACTTTGACAGATAACAGATCAGAGACGGAATTTGACCGGTTTAAACTTTATTCGTCTTTCTCAAAATGACAGAGATCGGACCACTTCTCATTTTATACCTAAATTTCTGTGCCTCCCTCGTTCAGGGCACTCTAACTTGAGTTAGATCAACTTTGACAAGTTTTCTTTCAATTTTAAATTATCGATCACTGCATGAATAAAATTTAAATTGAATGATATTTACTAATAGATGATCATCAATAAAAGTTGGAGGTTCATCAGAAATCATTGATCACAGTCTGTCCTTTTTATGACTTTTTAGGCCTCTGTAGAATTGAACTTGTAGAATTAAATGTTATAAAACAATTGACCATTTACTTGTGTTTTGTACAGACCCTCCTTGGAGATGACCAGTACATCTTCACCAGACTGAACAGTGTGTATGACATCATGCCATCCTCCCCAACCCTCAGTCATGTGGTATCTCCCAGGCCACCCACTCCATATGCAGGTAGGTGGTCAACAATCCAGACTCCAGATTGAGTATCTTTTCTAAATTTAAAGTGGTCTCCTGTTTTTCAATTCTTAGGCTATGTTGATTTGATGACAAATTTTTGGCTTTTTCAACTGAACAACAAACGTTTTTAACCCTACTGTGTATCGTATGATGCATCTGCAAAATTAGCAAATCTCCAAATACATAATTATGGTGATTGTCATAGAATTTCATGGTCAAAGAAGAAGATGAAGAATTAAAAAAAAAAAAATTTTTCTATACTGAATTCTCATCTGTTTTGAGTTCCCAGGGGATGACATCAAATAAGCATGGCTTATGATAAAACTATAATTATGATTGTGAAACTAACTAGATACTTAACTACAGTAACTGTAACAGTAAGTACACTGTACGTGTACTGAATTCTATTAGCACAGGCTAATATTTTATTCGATTCCCCCTCCTTTCTCCAGGTCCCCCCCTGACGACCATCAGTGCGACCAGTAGCCTCCCCCTGGTGGTGAATCGGGGGGTGTTTGCCACCCAGACGTACGCAGCACTGAAGAACAGGAAGGAACAGGAGCTGTACGAACTGTCCACTACCCTGCTCACTAAAGTACCCAGGGCTTGGGGGAAGGTTAGTTAACTTTATATTTCATTTGTTCAAAAAAGTATAATTCTTATGATAGATTGTTGACTAGAAGGGAAATTAGAAAGGAAATACAAAATTTCATTTACATGCATGTATCTAATATGCTACATGGTATATAATGTCATTGTTTTTGTTTGGAAATTTCAGAAGGGAGGTTTGTAAACTAAGTCATCATATACTCATACTAAGTAATTGGCAAGGAAATTATAAGAATTACTGGATGTATGTCCATGTATATATTAATAAGAAATCTAAATTTTTCCATTTCCCAACTTAATAATTAAAATCATTTTAAACTAAAATTTGTTTCTTTTTCCAATAATGCAGTGACTGTGGTGTGCTATAATATAGTCCTTAGCTAACTCTACTAACAGTATGAAATGCAAAATTAGTGTGGAAGGAACATGACACTTCTAGTAGTATAGACATCAAGTACAATGGGTACTGCCGGTGATAAGTTTTGACAGCGTGATAGCTTCACACCAATAAGCTTCACACCATAAATGATTTTGAATGTCTACTTAACTGTGTTTCAGGAGTACATTGCAGACCGTATTAAGAAACTGGGAGGAGCCACAGCCTTCAATGTGTTCATTCAGAGGGAGGTAGAGGCACTGATGAAGCTCATTGGTGAAGTCCGTAGGTCACTCAACGTGAGTAACACCTGTCAATCACATTTTGAATTCCTTAGCCTCTTTGGCAAAGTTCTACTCAATGTTTTTAATCTCAGACTTCATGTTCATCATTCTATCATACAGTAGAAGCCAGTTAATTGCACAACGAATAACTGCACACTTCTATTCATTGCACGTAAGTCTCGTAGGGATGCGGTCCAGCTGAACAACTTTGTTTTGTTGCACCATCCGGCTAATTGAACATAATGTGCTTGCAAATGGGGAGTGTAATTAAATGGCTTCTACTGTACTGTGATATTATATCACTCGTAATATTAGATTTTGTGTTTTATTGTTCTTGCTTTTAAAGAGAAAAGGAAGTTTCTGTGTGCTGACTTAGAGTTTGATGATAGAACAGGTTTTGACAATTTCATGTTTACTTACTAGTTACAACCTGTCTGATTATTGTTCTTGTGGCTGTTCTTTCCTTTTCTTCATGCCTCAGGTCTTAACTGGTTGGTACATGTAAGTCTATAGATTGTGTGACACATCCTTTCGCACATCTTGCAGTGCATACACTAAGTGTGAATTCGGTTCAGGAATCTGAATCCAAATTTCAGCTTAACTTGATTGAGAGTGACACACATTGGTTTTCCACTTTAAGATAATCAACTTATTGTATAAGCTATTGTATATGCCAAAGTATCCTACCAATGATATATAATATGCAGGTTAATACTAGGTACATTTAGAAATCCATTTAACTTAAAAAGATGTGTGAATTTTGTACCTACCAATTGGTCTTTTCTTTAAAATGTACTATTAATTTGTCACTGAAGTTTGTCACCACAAAGTCTGCAAACAATATAGATCAGTAATGCACACTCTGGATGTGCCCACTGAACTTTGAAGACCCTATCATCGAAACAGAAATTGGTGAGCAAATCGTGGTTTTGAACATGACTTTTACTTCTAAATTCTAAATGTTTTCCTTCAAACCTTCAGGCCATCAAGGCAGCATCGGACACTGTTGAAGCCCTCCCCCTGGGTGACCAGTTGTCTGAAGACTACCTGACCGTGGCGGATGACCTGTACCACTACCGTACGCCGGAACTGTGGTGTCGTCTGGGAGGGGACGCTGTCCCGCCACCCACGTGGAACCCCGCCCAATGGCTGACCGACCTCACCAACAGACACGCACACTTTGAGAAACTGCTGTCTCAGGTATGATAGATGGATGTCAATCATAACTTTGAAATTTCGTTTATGCATACATTTAAACCTTTAGTCAGATAAGATAGAATGTTCTATATTACTGGTAAATTGCGTAATATTATGGTATCAGCTGAGCATTATTTCATTAATATCCCTGCACATACTGTATACATCATTTACTATCATGTACATTTATAATGATACAATATGTGCCAATATACTGTGTTAGTAAGAATGGTTTTAAATGGAAAAATTGCTGAGTCCATTCTCAGTAAATACAAGGAACTTTTTATGAAATCATATGAAATGCTAAAAATGTATTTCAAGCCTTGAACAAAGACTCGTCTTACAAAGTCATAAAATGAGGATATGGAAGCAAACAAAACAAAGTAAATTACTGTTTGGTATCAAATTCTGTAATAATTTTAACTGTCATGCCTTGTAACTGTTGCTCTTTTCCTGTTGGATAATAATAATGTACATGTATCTTATGCATGATTCCATTTTGCAAAGCTATAAAGTCAACTCTCCTTTTGATTAATTTATTTCCAGGGAAGAGAGAAGTTCCCAGCTTACTGGCCAGGAGCGTTCTTCCAGCCCCGCGCCCTGTTTGGTCTGCTGAAGTCTGAGTCAGTCAAGAACTTCACAGATAAGTATGGATATGTGGAACCTCTCATGTTCCAGACTGAGATCACTGCAAGGGACAAGGACCATGTAAGTAGTGGTATCAAACATTAGCCTGTGTACCATCCGGATAGTAGTTTGTTCTGACGTTTATCACACCCTACGTACATACAGTCTCGCTCTGAATTTTACCATACACTATAGTAGCTTCTCTGCTATTCTGTTGGGGAACCTTGACATCTCTAACATCTGGAATCATCCGAATTTCGAACAAGGGCGCTGATAACTCTCTACACATGATTGAATTAAGAAATGGGTCCAAGCGCTCATTGAAACATCCAACACATAAAATGCTCTCCCTCCACTTGGTGTTGGAACACCTGTTTGACCGAGCACTCTAAAAATGGTACCCATTCCTTAATTAATTGCTTATTCACTGACGTCACCAACAAAAGAATTGAATAAACAGTTCCCCAGGTAGCAGAAAGGAACATAGGAGCAAACAACTACCTTGATAGTACCGAAACGTAACATTACTAAATGAAGTTTTAGAGTCAGTGGTTTTATTACTCATCATGGTATTCATCAGTACAGTGACAGTTCAAACTATCTATTTTGAAAAGGTCTGGACAAAATGATACACAGTGTAGACAGGTAGCCACTTTGGACAGGATTTTGAATTTTTGAGTTAATGAGGAAGAAAATCTATTGAAGGTAAAACCCCAAAATTGGTGACATTAATCAGGTGTTCCATTATGTAGATATGGTCATAGATGCTCAGAGTCATAGATGTTTTTCTTCCTCATCCCTCAGCTGAGAGACCCTCCCAACGAGGGCATGTTTGTGTTTGGGCTGTACCTGTGGGGATGTACGTGGGAGAAGACCACCAGTGAGCTCCTGGACACTCCGCCCAAATCTGGCCCCTCCACCCTCCCAGTCATCCACGTCACCTGCGTCCCTCAGTCCGACAAACTCACCGATCCCGTCAAGGCCGCGGAGACGTACCAGTGCCCGTGTTACATCTCGCGTACGAACTGTAAAGAGCCCGTACTCACGCTGGACGTGCGTCATGATGGCATCACTGCCACCCGTTGGTCTCTGCGGGGCCTGGCTGGAACACTCAGGCCTTTCTAACGCCCCCTATCTGTTTGTTTCTGCAGAGCAACTGGCAGTTTTGTCAACATAATACACTTCCAGTGTGGGAACTCAGACATTGTAAAATATCAGAGTTTGAAATAATGCTGTATTATCATCCAAGCTTACAAGAAAACCATTAAGACAGAATGGT
>NC_049987.1:18133244-18168256 GCF_000003815.2 Branchiostoma floridae | reverse complement strand
GAACAGTCTTTGAACTTTTTTGTTTGTAGAGATTATAAATACTAGTACTTATTATAAGCTATTACCCTTCATAAACATACGTTATGAATTTACACAATGTACAATGTATGCACAAGACAAAAATTAAATGCAAAACTTTAAGGGTACAAGCTTCTAAGATTCAAAAACAGACATTGAGTTTTTTAATCTTTTCAGATTGATTTGTTTTTTTGTTTCCTGATTGTAGATTGCTGTAATGTTCAACAAGATCTGTGCTGTTTAAGTGTCAAATATTCAGTCAAAGACATTCAAATCTTAGACTGTGCTATACATTTTGACAATCTACCTGCCAAATATTTGTGAGAAAGGTACATTCCATGTGTATCTTCTGTTAGCCAAAGTTATGGTAAGGGTAAGAGTACTATGCAAACATGTATATCCGTCCTGACAAATGTACAATCATTACATTTCTTGCTCTTTTCCGTCCTAAGATTTGCCTACTTAGCCTTATATGATCTTTGAAATATACACACTAGATGCCAAAAATCAATTCATATTCATTTGCCAAGTTTTAATCCGTCCTATTCTTGACATATTCATGTCAGGTTGCCAAAGTTACCATTATCGAAACCCGTCCATAATGTTGTATCATTAGTCAATCAATCCTACAAGATGTGAACCCTAACGCTTCCATTCAAGACATGGTAAAAAAGTATTACGTGATGTATTGTTGTTTTGCATTTAAATGAAATGTGTATGATATGTATTTGCATATTTGGGATTTTTGAGATTACCTTGACAAAAGTTACTGCCAATATATAGAAGGTTTTTGTAGGATTGTTATCATTGATAATGAGGTGTATACTGGCTATGTAATGGCAGTATGTTTAATGAGATTAATCTGTTGTATTGGATATACAAGGTATAAAGTGTGCATATTGATATGAAAGTTTGTATATGTTGGTGTTCAGTTTGTATTAGAAGGTTTTTATATCAGAATTCTTTGTTTTTGCAATGAGCTGCTTGAATATTAAAGTATTGGTAATAAGGTAAATCTTGTTGTTATAAAGCTTTGTTACTGTTGGAATTAAAATGTATAAGGTTATAAAAAAAAGTGTTTAATATGTTGTCCTGTTGTTTATGTTTTGCAAATTTCCTGTGCTATAGTTGTTCAGTTTTCTTTGACCGTGACATTGGCTTTCTTTGCTGCTGCCTTACACAATAGCAAATCAATTTCCACCATAACAAGGAAAACAAGAAAAATATTTAATGCAGTCACCACTTAAGCAAGATAATATGATTAATGCATTGGAACTGTAATTGACACCAAAGATTCGAGTAATGAAGTTATATAATATTGTCTGTTTAAAAAACATTATGTTTATACAAAACATGCCATTTATGATTTTTCAGAAAGTAAAACAACACTGAGTTCGTGATTTATATCTGATTTTTTTCTGAGGCCTATAGATTCTTGCGATTTTTTTAATACTATGTGCACGAAATTTTTTTGCAGTAGCTATTTTGCAAATTCTTATTTTACGATGAGGTGTCCCTTTGACGCGTCCTTAAGTATAATATTTGGATTTTGTTTTAGGCCGATGGTTAAATTAAGCAAACATTAAGTTTCTAACTTCGATTGGGTCTTTCATAAACACCGCATTTGGCTTTAAAAAACACTATGATTTGTAGTGAAGCATATAAGGCGTTTGAAGATAAGTAAACGTTTTTAAGTTATTTCTAAGTTTCAATACCGAAGCTAATATTTTTTTTTTCTTCTACGTTTTCAATATGAGCTCATCTATTTAAATGGCACAGTTTTAAATTTCAGTTTCCGTCGTTCATAGATTGGTTAGAAATATGTGATGGACGATATTTGAACGCCATTGTAGCGATGTTATCGAAATATCGTTTCACTACAATACGATTCAATTTGACAATATTGGCCGCAGTAAGAAAAAGCACATCTTATCCTGCATTTAATGCTTACTTCCACAACTTAATAAAAAGTATGTTGATGCACTTTTACGAAAACAAGAGAAAGGAAACCATGGACCTGTTTAAAACTGATATATTCTCCTAAAGCTTCGTTCATATATTCCTTTATATTTCAAATTTCTAGTCAGAAATTTGCCCGCACTACAGCATACATACGTACATATTTCCCATATGCTCCATCACAAGCATATTTCGCCACCCAATACTACAGAGTCAGAGTGACACATGTTTGAAACGTCTACACGTCAGCTGCCACTTGTCACATGTTGTTCGTGTTTCTAGCACTTTTGCGCGTTATCAACTGTTGTATATATGCGTACATATCAGTATGTTTCAAAACGTATGAAAATACATGAAATGATATTCTATATCTGAAATGCATATCAAATGAGTCCATGGGACATTACGCTATATATATATATGAACGTAAAACTTTGATTTCTTATATGTAGTAATAAGTAGCCTTCATACATTGTATTCTTTTCTAGGTTTATTGCATTTTCTAAATAGTTCCTAAGTCAGTTAAAACTGTAAACAATGTATTTTTCTCTAGGTTTATAGTCTTTTCAATATGAGTTCCGATTTCAAGTCAAATTTCATGCAGTGTATATGTATTCCTTTCTAGGCTTATCGCATTTTTAATACGAGTTCTGAATTCAAGTTAGATTTCATACAAAGTATTCGTATTCTTTTGAATTTATCATATTTTCTATACGAGTTCCAATTTCAACTTCGCAGTAAATTTGCTTAAATCACGTCTACATCTTTGGTAGAACATACAAATGTATATGAGGTCAAGGACAGTATAGCGAATCAGTATAGTGAATTTTACCTCAACCATAAGTATTAATCATAGATAAATGGCTTTTTAAAATGTACATGTAGCATCGTCACAAAAGTAGAACATTCGGGAATTTTTGACATGCACCGCACAAGTTGGAGGTCCTAAATATATGCACCTGTTTAACCCTTAAATATATGTTCATGACAGACATCTCACTTCCTACGTGACCCTTTTGCCTTCGAAATGCACTTGGTGTTCACATTGTAAACATATCCCGTCTGCACATGTACGCGTCATGTGTGCCGAGCACGTCCCATATGTCACCGGCCGAACCCCTGCGGAGTTGGGGCACACCGCCCGTCCAAACAGACTTCCCGTTGCGCTGGAACGCAAACTAGTTTTAGTCTATTGGCATTGTCCACATTCTTTTATCTCTTTATACAATCATTCTACGCAGGATAATTCCTAATGAATAGTTAGGGTGTGGTCCAGAACGTTCCCTGGGGGATTCTGGCGCATCTGCCCTCGTCACTTTTCCACAAAACATCGCTGTGCTATTTTGGTCGCTGACGGGCTGTCTATGTGCCATATTTGCCCGAATGTAGTTCGCTGGTTCACGTTGAAATATTGATTTTTAGATCGCAAGTTGAAAGTATAGTGCTTTGCGTTGGCTGCAAATGATGTACGAATTCAATTCTAATTCCCAACGGCCCAGGAATTGAAATAACCCTAATTTTATATCTATCTCACCATTTACATAGTTTAAAGCAAATTTGAACCTCCATTTATATTGTAATACGTTGAATGTGTCAGGTCCTAACTGAAACATTGTTCAATGTTTCAGTTTCAGTTATTTTCTTTAACGTTAGCTCCGTATACAGGCGACCTTTGTATTGTTGTTGATGATGATGATACTGACTGTTCCTTATCATTTTTGGAATTACACAAAAGTCTTATAAGAAAGGTATCTAGTTTCAGCCAATTGATAGGCTTTTTACGTCCTATTTCGAGTTTTCATTTTTGCCTATATTATGTTTTACCATTTCCATTCTTTTGCCTCTACATCTGTGATTTACATTTTTATGTATGTATTCTTGCAGCCCTTTGTGTTTTGTTTATTTGAAATGTTATAGAAATACATATCTAATTTCGGTCAAAAGATACAGCAGTTGGAAAATATGAGATAAAACGGTAAACTGATCTGACTTGGCCCGGCCCCCTGCATTTCTTGGCTGCGCGTTCCCCTAGAGCTCTCAGCCCCCAGTTGTAGCAGTGTCATGGCGTAGTGTGTCCGCTAGCTCTCACCCATCGCAACCCCATCCCACCACAACCAACGCACCCCAAATCCCAGCCAAACAACTCAAACGGAGCAACCATTCCCCCGGAGCAAAGTTTCTACCGCGTTTGTTCAAGTTCAAGCGCAGGCTCATACATACTTGAGCCGAAATGCCTCCGACATCGTTGAAGGACGTAGTGCAGCCCGCCAGTCTGGGCTTTACCCGGGTCCTGACCACCATCCAAGTCGACGTGAACATTGACGATCTAGGGAACGTCCGGATAGACTGTGTCCGAGAAGACAAAGACCTGGGCACAAGGGCCCTGCTGCCCAGGAAAAGCTACTGGTAAGAAATCCAAAGTTTCTGAACTTCGCAAAAGTATATATTTACAAAAGATTGCAATTGTAATCAGTGCAATTGTCAATTCATAGTTAACATTTAACATCATTGGCATCATTGTGACTATTCAAGCCTCCTTTTCATTAGCCGTTGATCGTGCTTCGCTGTCAGTGCAACCTAAAACTAATGTGTGTAAAGTGCGATTTTACTAAATGTAAAAGTGTGACTGAAAAGACAACAAAATTCACAAAGTGTAAAAAGATTCCCCTTTTCTCTATTATATACCATTCGCTGAGTAATCTGTCAGATTCTAGGTTGCGCGGTGAGAGCGCCGTACTAGTTTGAAGGTGGTATGTCTAGCAAGAGTAAGAACAATGCCCAGTTTCGCTAGCTAGCATTTAGTTGGTGTTTTTGTCTCAATGATTGTGTACATATGCTTGTGTACATGTATTCGTTGAAGCTATTGCTGCATCAGTTTCTGTTGTTAAATCTAAAAGTGAGGAGAATTTATGTATATATATAAGGCCGACATGGCCAATTGTACCTTGTCCATCACCACTTGCTTTGCGATTAGAATAGAATGTGTGTCTTAAATGCTTGACATCAAATGATACGAATTACAGGTATCATTTTAATCTGGTCTACAATAAGGGACTCTTGGCTGCCTGTACTAAAAGATGCACATTTTATGATATCTTTGAACTTTGACTTACTGTCATATATTATTCGTCATTTGTTAGAAATTATAATCTTGTAGACATTTTTTTTGCTTGCTGAAAGTTATCCTATGAGAGTTATACTAATAGTGTTACACCGGTATACAGTTACTAGTATCATATCTAGATATGCACTTTGCATGTTGTTGACAGTTTTGTGATACGGCCGTATCTATTTCCGCTGTCCGCCCGCATGCCGTACATGGCAGGTGCCATTTGCGTCCTCTCTGTGAGGTCACCTCCGATCGGGGGCGATAAATTTGTCTGTGGCCCGCTTATGGGAGTACGGCTGGGATACAGATAATGTTCGGTCATGTAACTATGTCTATATGAGGTAAGATACACGCAAATGCCCTTATATTAGACTGTTTCCATACCGTATTTGATAATGCAATGATATGTCTGTCCTTTGGTCTGGCAGTATCACGTGTAACGCGTTCGTTTTTGGTGCAATTTGGCTGCTGCATAACGTATATCAGTGCTGATATCAGTGATTTGCAGAGTTTCGGAGTTTCATATTTACGAAGTGGGAAGAAGGATAGTCCAACAGGTAGTCTTATCGTTTGCGTAAATTTCATTAGTTGATACATTTCATTTACCAGGAAGAAGACACAAGGTTGTTTCCATTGAATTGCATTTTGTTTACATTTCTTTTTGAATTTTGTTTACAGTATTACCATATACTGTCATGTCACACTCCAAGTACATTATACAAGTAATGAAATTAAGCAGATCTGTGTTGACTTTTGATTTGTTAACAGCTCCTGGTGATGAGTATTGAGGATTGCAATGTATAAAATGTCTTCGGCAAAATATGAGCACAATCAAAATCTTACTGAGTCAGTTTGCGGTTTCAACAAATAATCATAATGGCAAAAGCAGTCTATGCATTCACAAGTCACTAGTACGGGATTGCCAATGCTGTTTTTTTACTGTCTAGGTAGTCTTGGAAACTCTTTGTCCGCAGATTAGCACCGAATTCTAACACGTTACAAGTAATACATGACATGGTCTAAAGTAAAAATGGAACTTCCGACAACCTCACGAAATTTGATTTAACCCGATGTGCATGATGTCAGGGGGCGGTATAGACTTACCTTTTCCCGGGAAACGTAACTCTATACCCCTCACCCGTATCACATGTCTGTACGGACGTAATATATCGGTATTTAAAGGACGTATCCATGGGCACTAGCAATGATATGTCTGCAATTTAGGTCTAATACATACAGCTTATAGGTAAACAACCCCTGGAAAACAGGGTCCTTTTTAAAATTAAGATAACTAAGAAGATTTATCTTGCCAATGCTTCGACAAGTATTCTGCTACCTTCATCTGCAGTGTGCAATGTACCTGCTACTACTAGTTATAGTAGTACCGAATGTACTAGTACCAAGTATACCTTCTATTACTTGTTATAGTCGCAATGTGACATTGCAGCCAGAATGTGGTCCTTCGCCGTTTACACCCCTCAAATTCCACTAGGGCGGCAACCTGGCCGCGAGTACGTTACAAATTCAATTATAAAACACCATCTTTACGCATTGTATGTTCTGTTGTCTTTTGAATCATAGTTTTACATTTTGCATTTTTATTATGATGTCAAATGTTACGCACGTCGAATCTAGGTTGTAGTGTGGTCTGGTCAAACGGGGATTTTTAAGAGATTTATTTTCCACTTATTCATTTGACAGTCAATTGAAACGCCAGCGAGGTAAAGGTCATAAGGTCCAGTCAAGAGAATATCTAATTCCATCAGCTACCATACATAGAAAATATGCATCGTTGTACCATTGTGCCAAGTAGACCATGGAGAATGTACGTTACTGTTATTTGTATTTCATCTCGTGCTGGGTGGCTTGTTGTTCTGACCAAGGAATGTTTTCGTGCTATTATAACTGCCCTACAGTTGTGTGTGTTGTCATTCGATATTTCGGCATCATTTTACATCAAAAACAGGACAACAAATATCCATCTATAGGGGAGATGGTCAATGCACTCTTGTTCGTTTCAAATGTTTATAAATATACTGAACATTCATCTGCCATAAAATGTAATGAATAATATATTGTTATTACAGTTGCCGTCTCTACTCGCTGTATTTGGCCAAAATCCGACCAGACTATAATTACAAACGATGACGCGTGTAGTTTGGTATTGAAGGCCAGTAGTGGTAGCCTTTTTGATATTTGTGAGAAAAACCTATGTTGTCGAAAGCTTTTGCCGTTTCAAGGATATCGTTTAACATGTCCTCCAGTCATTCTTTGTAAGGTTGTGAAAGGACTAGTTCACAGTGGATATCACCCACAGACAGAAGAAAAAGGTCTTGACTATGGACAATATACAAAATGACGAATAATTTTGTTGACGTACTAACTGCTAAGGAATAGTAATGGCATCAAGTAACAAATCGTCAAGTAATAATTTATCAATTAAGAGACATTTAAATTATTATTTTTTTCTTAGAGCTATCATCGGGTTAACTTTGTTGCCACTAAGTGCAGTATACGTAAGGGCATTCTCACTACATAGCTTTAAATCACGCTTGCAGTTAGATGCACAAAGGTTACTGATAGGCGTGACAAGTTGTTCATTGTAATGTAACCAGCTGCTGTCGTGCCATGTGCCTGCAAAGCTGATACACCGAAGAGGGTTTATATCGACTAAAAATACAAAATAAAGCTATGTCTTTTACATCGAATGGTGGCTATACCGGCTATACAGATAGATACACAGAAGCTGGTACGTTACGCCAAAAGGAGGGTTTATACCAGCCATACAAACACTGCAATTGCAATATGATGACCATGATGATGATAATGCAATTGAATATAACAACCAATCAAGCAAACGTAATTAATCTGTGTATCTGTGTTATACAGGACTGAGGAATACAGATGGGATAGACTTACGGTCGGATCGCCAGTCGAGAGGAGAAATTGGTCCCTGAAGAGTATCGCAGAAGGGGTTGACGCCCCAGCAGAGGAGTACCTACGGTACATCGAAGGAAGGACAAGCCCCGAACCAGAAGCATCGGCGGCTGTGCCAGAGACAGAGGAACCGGAGTCGACAGACGGAGAGAAGACAGAAGACAGTGACGTAAGCTATCCCATTCCTGCAATCAACAACCTCGACACAGCAGTCGAGGCTGATGAGACTTTCAGTTCTGAAGAAGAAGAAGGAGAGGACAGACCACCTGCTCCTCCTCCCAGGGTTGATAGTGTTACCATCGAAGAAGAGGAAGAACCAGACGAGACAATAACAGAAACAGACATCACACCCGATAGAACACAACCAGAAGATGCAGAAGAACAGGAAGTAGAAGAGGTTGTGTTAAGAATTGTAGAACCGTTGGACGAAACTGTCTTAGAAACCGTAAGAAAGTCTGAGCAAGTATACGCACTTCCACCGGAATCCCAAGGCATCACACAAGACACTTCCATTGAAGACACCATCATTCCAGATTCAGATCAGCAAGTAGAAGACATAGAAGAGGCAGGTGTAGACAAAGCTGAGTCTGATGAGGAAGTAGTAGACGATTCCCAGTTGAAATCCCCAACCAAAAGAGTGCGTTTTAGTCCTGAGGCAATATATGTCAGCACCGCCCAAGAAGATATAGAGGAAGATGAAGAAGGTGTGACATTGTCCCCAATCCCCGAAGAAGACACAACCCCGGGAAAGCAGATCAAGGAACCCGATACAACTCATGAAGAAGGTGAGGAAGATGATAGTGATGCTACAGAAGAAGTACAAGATACCAAAATATCAGTAGAAGTAGACGTGCACGTCTCAGCAGATCAGGAAGAAGCTGAAGATGCTGATGAAGATGCACCTCTTGCAGAAGAAGAGATTCTCACAAGCGACGACGAAGCAACGGGATCAACAGCAGACGACAAGGAAGAAACCCAAACAGAAGTTACAGAAGAAGGTGAACCCAAGGAAGAAGAGAGTGGGCCTTCTGCAGAAGAAGCTCACGACAGCAAAGACGAAGCTGATGACAAGGAGCAAGACGAGGAGGGAGAGGAGCCTCAAGCTTCAGATGAGAAAGCTTCGATGGAAGAGGAAGAACCATCGCAGGAGGACGAAGCTGTAAAGGAAGAAGAAGCAGTATTGGATGAATCGGATGTCTCTTCCGTTCCCAGGGAATCACTTGGGGAGGAAGAGCTTCAGGTAATAATACTTTTTTTTTTCTTGAGATGATAAGATATCAGACACACACATTCTATTTCATATATGGAATCGTCACAATGAGGTCAATGTCAACGATGAGCATCGAACATTATCATCGATTCAAAAGACCATACACGACCGCAGCTGCAAATGGAAAGGCGTGGTTCAAAAGAGAGTCTATAGTATTACGTGAATAGCCAAAAAATGAGAGACGAAATACTTTGACGGCTAGATCAACGTTGCTCTAAAAGGGTGCTTGGTTTCTCTTTCAATCCGACAACTGAATTTATCCGTGCTTTACAGTTTAGATAGACATGGGAAGTCTCACGTCCGGTAATGTTCTACAAGGCAAATCCCCTCCAATGTCAAATATTGAAATATTTACACGTTAGAGGGTTCAGAAAGCCATCCCAGCTGCCGTCTAGGACGTGCTTGGAAAGCTGTCGAACCATCTCTCTATAGTGGAGAAGGTTATGTCATTGACAGTAGAACGTTACTGTGAAGAGGGCTTATTTAGACAGGCATTTTGTGTCTCATCTCTAAGTCTCTTTATATGACCTGGCTAAGGTAGACACGTTACTCGATCGCAAGTGATTGCCTTTTTTTAAGATTACGTAAAGCTTGATAAAGAACCAGAAACTCCAAATCTAATTCTCTAAACTAAACAAACGTGTAGTTCTTAGCACCAAATACTTTCAAGTGGTTGTAAATATCTACTGGTAGAACAGCTTTGCTGTCAATTTGCTTCCAATAACCTCTGCTTTTCAGCCTCTTTTATTTATTTATTTTTTTTTTTTGGAGCTAACGCCCCTTGATTCCCACTCTTTTGTACTACCATAAATCATTCTCTAACAAATGCTTCACTAAAATGAACCATCCCATCTGCTCACTTCACTCAACCATCTGTACTTGCATGTGACGAACCGAAAACCGTTACTTTTCAAACCCTTACGTCACAGAGTCCCAGCCAATCCTACGACTACTGGGCCATCATTTGCATTTTTGCCAGTACAAAATCGTGTCCATTTTGATAAATCAATTCAAAGAGCTGATTGTACAATTGTATGGTTCATTGACGACGATGCTAAATTATAAGCATATGAGAACATCAAAATGTGCATTTGTAAATTAAACGGACACACTTTTGTAGCTTAAGTGCAAATTTTAAGAAGTTGTGGTTTCGACATTCCTGACACCTTCTTAACGTCTTGGAATGTCGTGATCACAACTTGTACCAGGCACTGATATCCGATGACTGGTATCTGCTAACGTGCGACGAGGCTGTTGATGATGATGACTTCCCCCCGCTGTACGGCTATTGGCCGCCAAAGTCGCCAGTGGGAGGGCAGGTAACAAATGCAGCCGCCAAAGCATATACTTCCTAACTCTTGAGTACCTTATACTGAGTGTTTAAACCTATGTATGATTGCTTATGCGTGTTTACCACCATGTGTATACATTAGAAAATGCATCAACGTTGCACCATCACAGCGTATGCAGGAATCTGCCATAAACTGCAATTTTTTTAGTCAAAATCAATTGAGGAATACACATAACACCCCCTCAAAAAAGTGTGGTATACATACGATAGAAAATTACACGGCATGAAAAATAAAGGCATGCCATGTTTCTGTATGAAAAGAAAATGTAGGAAAATAAAAAAATGGGTATAAAGAAATTGGTACTTAATAATAAATGGAATTATGATTTTGATTTTGAAGTCTGACCATGAGCATACGTGAACCCCGTGAGCATCTTGATGTGAAGCACTCTTTGCATCACCTTGAAAACTATCCTCCATGATAATAGAAATAATAAGAAATTACGTATAAGTTAAAATTACTGTGATAATTGTTGACATGTTTCTATATGTTTATGGAATCTTGAATTTCGACATAACAGGAAAACATTGTTGTGACGATGCCTTACTCATCCCGTCCTTTTTCCAGGTTTCTGAACCCGTTGTCGTTGAGTTTGCCGAGTCTTATGCAGAGGTGCTGAAAAAGGTAAGTTACTTTGCAGATCATAAATGGCATGTTATACATATATCTATGAATATATCTATGAATATTCCATCTTTGCAGATGATGGTAGCGCTCTGTATGAAGTCATTGTGGTTGGCAGCGATTTCCTTTTTACTTTTAGTTAAAAGGGGGCTTGGGGTAGAACCCACCTCTCAAGTAGATTCAATCAGATGTAGAATAAGTTTTACTTGGGCAATGGGTTTTGAGTTACAACGGGGTATTATATGCAATGACCGAGTGGCTAGGGTGCTCGCCTTGCATTTGTTAGGTCGTGAGTTTGATTGCCCCAACCGAGTCATACCAAAGACGCTAAAAAAAGTTACATGTTGTTTCTCTGCTGAGCATTAATGAGGAAGTTTATGGGGGTTTAACACACATAACTATCAACGGACTAGCACCCTCCTGTAGTGACTTGCACAAATGTTTGGCGCAAGGACTACAAAATTGAGATGGCCTAAGCATCTATTACAGATGCACTAACTGATTCACGAGTTTTTATAGGCCTAACCTTATCCAATGTCAAACATGGTCTCAGGCACCTCCACTAGCAGAAGAGGAAACCCAACCAGAGGACGAAACTCCTACTGATACTGAAACACCTCAAGAGGACGAGGCCACTTCGGATGACAAAGCTCCTTCAAAAGACGAAACTCCATCAGATGATGAAGTCGGTCCTGAGGAGAAAACTCTTCCAGAGGATGAAACTTCAACTGATACTAAAACACCTCAAGAGGATGAGGCCACTTCACAAGACAAATCTCCTCCACAAGATGAAGCTGCATCGGATGATGAAGCCATTCCTGAGGAGGAAGCTCTTCCAGAGGATGAAACTTCCCCAGAAGAGGAAGTCACTTCAAAGGATGAAGTTCCTTCAGAGGAGGAACCCACTGACAAAGATGCTAAGGAAGACGATAGTACACCCGTTGGTCCCGAAGATACTCCGAAGGACGAGGTATGGGTGGTGTCTCATTGATGGTTGACATATCTTGTTGAATGCAGCCATTCTTGCTCCTGGCTTTCTGGTTGGGCACCACCTATCTCGTGACTTTAATAATACCAACAGATAATATATTATATTTTGTTTTGCACAGGAATCCGAACCAGAAGAGGAGAAGACAACACCAAAAGCAGATGAACCAGAGGAAAGCCAAGATGAAGACACTAAGGCCTCAGAGGACAGTCCATCTCCAAAAGAAGAGGTACAATGATTCCTCTGCTGGGGCGTCAACCCCTTCTGCGATACTCTTCAGGGACCAATTTCTCCTCTCGACTGGCAATTAATGTTGTTGTTTTCGACGAGTATCGCCAAGGATAGACTTTGAAGAACTTATGATGTACACAACTGCAACTTGCATTACATTATATTTTATTGCATATCTGTATCCTAATACAAGAAATATAATTCCTTATCACTTAGATATCTACCCCGGATGACGAAAAAGATCAGGAATCCGAAGAGGAGGAAAAGAGTCAACCACCTTCCACCAAACAACCGGCAAAAGAGGAGGAAGACCCTCAGGTAAATACCGGACAACAATGACACTTAGCACAGTGCAACAGAATGGCCGTACTACAAATGATTTTATAGCTTTTTACTGACTTTTTGGTCCAGAATGCTTTTTCCTCTCGTCAGAGCTAACGCGTTTTTCTCTGGATCTGTATTTTTGCCAGTATTTTTACAACCGGATGTTATTCTACTGGATGACCAGCGGAACGTCGTTGGTGACAGCTAGGTATTCTGACAATGCAAGTTGAAGATACTTTTTTTTTGCACGAAGATACTCTCTAAACAGATCTTGGGAGGAATGATCATTGGTTTTCCTGACTGCACCGTGCCGTCAAGCAGAGGAAGGACTACCAAAGAAACGGAGAAGTTATGATCTTCCTTCCCAAGATTTGCCTAGAGAGTAGTAGACTAGCGGCGTGGATACTGCAAGGAAAGAACATTTGCAACGGGAAGAACTTTACGTGCACCTTCATGCCTTTTTCCATTATTGAGTTAATTTGACATGGAAAACTAACGGTTACAATTGCCAGTCAAACCGTGATGCCATGAAAATGCCATGGTTTGTTTCGTTTCATGGCATGTAATCATTTACTTGTATCCATTTCACTTAGACATCCGTAGTTCATACTTCATTTTAATATGGTAGAAATGATACTCTCTCACAAATGATTGAAATAATCATCATAAGATATGCCTGGAATTTTTCGTCATCGGTAGTGAACCCAACCCGTGCCTGTTTTAACCGAAAGTTTTTTCGGTGTCAGTTGTAATGTGATGTTCTTGAACGTTAACCCCATTTGACAGACTACCGTAACATGATCCCAGATATCTAATCTCCAAAGTCGAGGTACCCCTTTGCATGGCATCAATCCTCAATGATGGTGGGAGACTTTGCCAAATCAGACTGCTATTAACTAGATTACAAACTTGGAAGGGTAGCAAGCATCTGGCACACCCGCAAGATAGCGTAACTGCCAGAAATAAATTACATTGTCAACCCTTTAGAAATGAGACTGTATTTCATCTGAAGCAATCTGCCAAATTGATATCAGTTTTCATCTGCAGCAACTAAATTACGGATTTATCATTCAAAACGTAAAATATGATGTCCAAACAAGACACTTGTGACCATTTCTACAGTAATCAACAAATGTCATACCATGCAAAACACAATCAGAATTGCTGCTGCAGCGCCACCTATGTCGGCTATAACTAGCAGCAAGAAACAGACCCAGTCATTCTTACCCTGATGAAGATGATCAGCCTCGCTGCCTACGTGCCCATGTTGCAAACTGAATGAATTCGAATTTAAAGATTGTGTCTGACAGACATCGAAACGTTGGAAGTGAGTACAATTCTGGTTGTGTGTTGAAGAAACCTACTATATGAGTAATTTGCCAACCTGACAAAACTATCTACCAACAAATGTCACAATTTTGTTAAGTCTAGTCAAACCACCATCGTTGTAATTTGATGCATTAACCATCTTTAAAATCCACCAAACAAACAACAATATTCAAACCAAACGACCCCCTTCCTGGAAGCAGGAATCGAATTCCGATGAGTGGGACCTGTCAGATTATGAAGCCGGAGAGGAGGACTTTCCTCCCCTCAGCACCTATAGACCCCCCAAGTCGCCGATTGGAGGGAAGGTAAAAGTCATAGTAAATGAACGACAAGTGCTAGGTTTTTTAAGACTACACGGACTCTGCATAACAGAAAACATAGTTAACGGCCTTGCACCAAACCCCGAAGAGTCTTATAGACACTTCGTAGTTTTTTTTGTTTTTTTTTAGATATCGTGATTAAAGATACGATGAAGACATTCATTCAGCATTGCCTTAACAAAGAAATTACTTTCTCACTTGAAAATCGTATCCCTAATTCTACGTGTATATATATAGGTTAACATACAAATATAAGTCATCCAAATGATTGAAAAAGACGTACAATTCATTGCAACCTCTATCGATCTTACATTTATCGTTTTAGACCTCCAGGACAAAGATTCACAAGGGGGTGATACCCCCAGCTAATCTTAGCACATCATACTAGATATCATTGCTACATTTAAGTTAGATGGAGACCATCGCTGTCTTCTAACTGATTTTAGATTACAATTTAAAATTTTATCATTTAAAATTTTCGCTTTTTTACTTACAGCCGACAGAGCCAGCTGCCACAAAATTCGCGGAATCTTTCGCTGCCGTCGTTACAAAGGTGAGACAAACTTTAAACATACACAATAATTAACGATAGAATGGCTGGATATCCTCATTTCAGTGAATTTATGAATTTTATATATTTTATCTTTGAAAATAATCATTGTGACATGATCTTTAGATATCAGTTTATTGCAGGTGCACGTTCTATATATGCGACATAAATAGTTTATAGAAAGTTTAAAGAGAGTTTATGCATGATTAATTAACAGAGCCGTTTGCCGTTTCAGCCACCACCGGTTGTTGAAGAGGTCGTAGAAGAAGCCGAGCCAGTAGAGTCAATACCGCCTACACAAGATTCAGGGCAGGCAGAAGACGTCTCGTCTGAAAAAGAGGAAGAACAAGAAGACGGCCAGACAGGGGAGCATGCGGTTCCTGAAGAAAAAGGAGAAGATGAAGTTGAAGAGTTGTCTAAAGACGATGATCATGATACTGAACCGCAAGAAACCATGGCTGACGAAAAAGATGAAAAACTGTCAGTCAGTGATGGTGCAACCTCTGGTGATGAGGTTGTCGAGATTCCGTCAGAAGTGACGGTAGGCGATGACAAAGCAGATGATGAAGAAGATATCGACGGTGGAAGCTTAGAAGCCGTAAGAGGCGACACACCCACAGACGAAGACCTATCTGAGAAGGCAGACTTCGAGTCGTCTGAGAAAACGGAGGGCGAAGACAGCACAGGTGCTGACACAAGTTCTGTGGGCAGCACGGAACATGACTTGAAAAAATCAGATGATGCAGGCGAGATATCTGCTGATGATCTACCAACAGATAAAGCAGATGCCATCAAACCATCAGCAGATGACAACATTGAAGAGGGGAAAGATACCCCTGCAGAAGAGTCCGTTGAAGAAACCATCACGTCAGATCACGAAGCCAGCGATGATGATGCTGAAGAGCCTGTCAAAGAGGAAGACAACAAGCGAAGCCCGTTACAGCGTCAGGGAGCAATGTCGAAAGGAGAATCTGTCGAGAGCCAAGAGTCAGCTACTTCCGCTGATACCAGCGATAAAGCTGCTGTCTCAAAAGCACCAGCCAAATCCTCATCTACAGACGAGTCAGACAACCAAGATGAGGTAAAAGCAACCGATGACACCCCGGAAGAAGATGTAGAAACGGGTGACGATGAAGACGATGCTTTGAATAAGGTACAGGAGGGAGAGGTTCTCGAGGACAAGACACGTGGAACCAAAAACGAAGACTCGTCTGACAGTGAGGATGACAGTAGCTCTAAGATCCAACCACAAGCACTAGCCACAGGTGAGTCACCACCAAGGGATGATACGAAAGAACAGTGTGAGTTTTCAGCTGTAACAAGCGCAGATCGTGAATATCAACCTAACACGGGGGCTTCAGATCAGGGAAACACAGAGTGTGATTCTGATGGTCATTGTTGTAGCGAGCCGCCGCAAGCAGTGTCTTTGCCACAGAGTGAAATGTCATGCCCCGAGCAAGATACAGGAATGCTCCGGGTGCTGCCGTGGGCTAGATGGGAGAAGATCGATGACACCTCCCCGCGGACGGTACGGCGGAGACCGCCATCCCTCGAACTCGAAGCACCCGTCTGTGAGGCCACGTCGGAAGAATCATCTCCGATACAACAGAGTGCTGAGCCAAAGGACATAAAGGTTGTGTGTCCCGCTACAGTGTCAGAAGGTAGTGATAGTGCTGGTGGCCATAACAGTTCTGCTTCTTTTAATGCCAACTTACACGCTTCTAAGGAAATGCAAATCTGCGCTTCTAGTGATACTGGTAACGAATCTGCCCAGGGGTATCTTACCCCACTTGGACGGCCTTTGCCTCGCAGCCCACGATTTGAAAGTCTCTCTACTCTCTTGCAGGAGGCCAATGAGTCGACGCCAAGGAGGAGAAGCTCAACGTCATCAGCTGATACATCAGAGGAAGAAGAGGAGGAGGAAGAAGCCATTTCTTCTGGTGACGAGGAGGGTGAGTTTGACGTACCAGAGAGAACAGAATCTCCAGAAGAAAGGATGACACGCACAGACGCGTGGGCGACCTCAGGCGGAACCTTGTACATAGGCTCGGCTACTAGAATGGTAAGGAAGCAGCTGCCGGACATTCCCGAACACAGCGGGGAGAACGACTCGGAAGCCTCCGACAATGACGATGATGATAACCAGCAAGACGAAGTAGAGAGACCGAGGCAAAGTGCAAAGCTAGCAGATTCAGGCAGTAGCGAGTATACACACGATAGGCATCACGAAGAAGCTGAGAGTTCTGAAGAATCAGAACTAAACGAAGAAGAACTCCATTATCTAGACGACGATGATGAAGAGCAGGTCATGATGGTTGAGGAAAACATACCTGAGGGTAATCCGCTATACTTGCGACAAGTTCAGGGAGAAATATACATGTCAGAGAACACACTCACAAAGGGTGATACATCTTCAGATGATTCGGAGGACGAAGACAAACAGCAGGCTGATCTTCTAAGGGAACACGATCGGCTGGTGGAGTTACAGGAGGATCTCTTCGAGAAAGACAGTTTGGATGACGTAGACTATCACGTGACGTCTTCTGACCTGTTGGGAGAACGTGACGACCAATCAAATCTGTCTGCAACAGAACCGACCGATTACCGGTGTGACGACGTTCAGGATGAAGATCTGATAACGGTTGAACAGGCAAATCCCTCAAATGCCAATGAAATCTTCGTGGCGTCTGAGGGACCAGGTGAAGATATGGATTCTGATCATGAAGAATTTCAGGTGACAGTGTCAGAGAAGCACCTGGCAGACACATCAACACAGCACCTTATAGTCATAACAAAAGATACAGATGAGGAGAAAGATCGTTGTGAGGAAAAGACATCTATGGACTCATTCGAAAGTACCGGTCCTTCTACTGAAGGCAGTTCAGACATTTCTGACGACGACGCTTCTGGCAAACTGAAGCGACGACGCAGACAAAAGTACGGTGCACAGCGTTCTTTTACGGAATCTATCCACCATGATCCGGACAGTCCAACGTACATATCTCGAATGCAGTTTCAGTTCAGATCATCTCAATCGGATTCAGATACAGAGCAACATGTGGAGAGTCTTCCAGAGGAGCAGGAGTGCACACCGACACAGGAAAATATTCCTTTCGATTTGGTGGCTGGAATAAGTCAACAAGGCGAGGTAATACGTACTGTTGAAGATGAGGTTAATGATGACAGCACAGAAAAAGCAGTGCAAGAACAAGTGGCTGATTCTGTGGTTGGCAACGATCAAGAGGACGATACTTTTGATCAACTTTCACTGGGGCAAGGTACAGATACAGATATGGAACCTGTTATTTCATCTGATGTATCTAAAGATGATAGTCGGCGAAGATCTGCAGAGTACACCGATTCGTCTGATTCTGAAAGTGACACCGACTCAGAATCTGAAACGTCTGCGGACTCCATCCTTGCCGCACCTGGCGACGGTAGCGGACCGTCGGGTCCATCTGGTGGCCAATACCGTACGCCAATTGCAACCGTCCCCGTGACGTCGTACTACGTAACATCAGGTGTTCCATTCACCATGGACCCAACGAATTCTGACCACGTGGAGATCCCACCCATGCCAACATCACCGAGGCATAGCTGGGGTATGCAGGCAAGCTACACCTTTGAGGAACACCAGCCCGTGACCACCGGTCTGCTGACCCCTATCATCAATGGCCACATCCCTGTGGTCAAGCATCACGTCCAGTACGATGACCTGAAGCGTCCAATCATACCCATCTTGTTGGACATTGGCGACAAGCTTAGCCCTGAATACTCGGGTGAAGCTAAAACATCAACAACCGCCAGCGAACGGGAAATGTTGTCCCCATCGCCGTACGACAATCTTCTAGAATCAGACCTAGCTGAAGGGGAGGCTCAGGAAGGTCTGAACGTAGAGAGTCTACAGCCGATGAGCTGTCGCTGCGTCGCCCCACCACCAGACCGAAAACCATTCGAGTCACCGTCCGATGAACTCGAACTCCCACCCAACCCCGACTTTGAACCGATGGACTGTCTTTGCACCCATCCTCAGAAGGAAGCCAGAGTGGTCTGGTCGCCAAAGCATACACCAAGTCCACGGCATTCTCCACAGAACGTTGAACGATGTTATGAAGCCATTTCGAACACGCTTGCCACAAGCAGGCAAAACTACGTCGAGTGCAAGAGGCAGGAGCACGACGCTGAAGAAGACGAAACATCCTTATTGAATCAAAGCCAACCATTACACGGCGATGATTTAATCGAGGATATGTCTGAAGGCAGAACTGTTACAATGTTGCAGTTCGATATGGATGACGATAGGTCGTCAGCAACATCGTCCCCGCTCAGCGTCCACTCTACCCACCTTGGCACTCCGCCAGAGCTTGAAGAGGAACTCGATGATAGTCCTGCCTTTTCCCCAACGCGGCAGATACTTGACACTTTTGTCCCCGTATCTCCTCCTTTGAGAGAAATCAGACATCCTGGCATCACCCAGGACGCAATCCGTGCCCCAAGAGCTCGCAGATCTACAGAAATCGAAGACTCTGCGAGTCCAGAAATGCACAGCCCAACGCCAAACAGGGACAGTGAGCTTAAAACGCCGACAGGTTCTCTACTCTTTCCTTATGACAAAATTCACGGACCCTATCCACCACCACAGGATCAGCCTAGCTTTGTAACCCCGGACAGAAGAACGCAGGTAAAACGGAAGAGACCATCTGATGAAGTTCAGGGTACAAGTCCTCGCCCTACGTACAAGTCACCGGTAAGACAGCGCACAGATTCTCCTGTAGAGAAATGTTTGTCTCCAACTGATCATCGACCTAAAGATGCTTCTCCGTGTAAGATACCGGATGACTTTCCTAAGCTGTGCACCGGAAAAGTTCGGTCCATGGTTAACAAATGGGAAGGAATAGTGAAACAGGAACCACCAAAAAGTCCTGTGATGACGACAAGTTCTCCCAGCACACCGGAAATCCCCAGATACGGGGAACGGGATGTCATTTCTCCGCCGTTTAGTCACCACGGCTCTTCTCCATACTACATGTCGAGGAGAAGAACTGAAGTAAAATCGCCAGAGGGCGCTGTAGCCAAACAGCAGAAGGTGCCAAAGCACAACGTCGATGTGTCTGCCAGACGACCACTTCATGAAACTCAGATCCTCACAGACGAAGAGGATAGCACGGTTGCATCGACAGAATACGGTGTTCAGTTTCAACCAACCGCTCACGAAGACGACGCTGAAAAGGTCTTGGTGTACGGTTACGAAGTCGAGTGGGATATCCCGCGGTTGCAGGTCTGCCTCAGCCCGCTAGAGGGCTTCGATGATGACGAGGACAGTATGAGTGATGACGTCACCATCAGTAGTCTGACGGAAACTGATGGAGAGGGTGGAGTGTCTGCATCTTTGTCGTCTCTGGAGGAGTACATCCTCGACCCAGCCCGCATACTCGGTAAGGCGGTCAGCCTTACAGAGCTGCCCATGAGTCCGGTAGAGGAAGAAGAGGAAAGTCCAGCGGAGGAAAGCAGCACGCAGAGTAGCAGCAACACGTACGTCAAGTACATCCTTTGAGGCATTTGAGAGAAAAGAGAGAAAGAACTAACGAGGGAATGGAATTCGTGAGGGTGTGTTGGGGGGTCTCCTCATTCATCAGCGAAATACCCCTTTCACATCCTCCTCCGCTCATTTATTCATCATATTCAGTATGCTCCGACTGAATTAAACCCCTGCATGCCTCATCCCCCTATTTGTCATATCCTTTAACGCTATGTGTAGAACAGCAATATACCTCATTGAAAAATTAAAAACAAACTACTGAACGAAGCTTATACGATTATGAAGAAAAATATGATAAAACGAAGGATAACCAAGTACAAAAGCAATGACTGGGGGCTCGTGTGTTTCGGTGTGTATCGTTATGCCGTATACACTGTTTAAAACAGAAAACTACAAGGAAAAAAAGATGTGTAAGTCTAACTTTCAGCATGTGTTATTCTGCTCCCTTCTCTGATAGGAAAGAGGCGCTAAGTTCCCATAGCGTGTGGGAAAGGCTGGGAGTACTGGAGACCCCATGCCCTTATTTCTGCCAAATGTGGCTGCCGATGCTGAAATATCACCTGCTGGATTTCCAGTAGAAAAGGCAGACGTGCACAACAAACACGCTGGACAAAAAAACAAAGTGCCCTTGAACCCACGAGAGGAGTTTTACACGAAGAAGGAGTTTACTGAGTGGGTGTAGGAACATTCTAAGTAGCAAAAGACATAGGTTATGGAAAGGACAGGGTGACAGTTCGTTACGCCCAATTTGTGGTGGACATTTTCGGTTCTGAGAACATTACGTCAAGATTGTGTACAGGACTGGATAACGCTGTGTAGATTGGACAGTGATAAGTGTATATTTAAGAAAGACAGAAGGGGGTTCCAAAAGAATTCAGCACATGCAGAAAAAACGCTGAGATTCTAGAACCTTTTAAAGCTTCTTAGAGGCAATCGTCACATTCGTGCGTTTCCCTCTTTGCCGTATACCAGTAATAAAGACACGCCATGACACTTATTATTGATGTATTTTGAGTCGTTATTGTTTCAAGCAAAAATTGAGTTATGTTCTCAGCCAAAAATTTTCATTCTGCCACAAAACCCCCGCCATTTCTTAGTCATATGCATGCTTCTAGTAGAAGATTTGGTAAATGTAATGTATCTATTTTAGGAGGGATCAGCTAGACTTGTGACACAGGGGCAACCGGTCGAGGAAACGTTAAAGTATCGAAAAAGGACGGCACAATATATTGAGAGAATCAAAGGATTTAGAAAGGAGAGGAAAGACATAACGAGGAAGAAGCAATGGTTGTATGGTATTTTAAAAATGAAGATAGGTACAGATACATTTCTTGACTTCTACAGTAGCATGCATAAACGACTAGATATGACGACGCCGAGAGCTAGCACAGCAACAAATACAAAGGTAGTGACGTTAAAAAATAAAGAAACTCTTAAGTTTGTGTTTGAAAGTAGTAGTTGGTGTTTCTTATTATACTATAGCTGTTTGTCTTTATTGCATGGTAATATAATGAAACGTTTAGCTTCGTGAGTAACATGTTTTTGAGTAGGCAATCTTACCGTATTTTGCCAAATCTTATGACAAATTAGCACGAATTTGTCAATTCAGTAGCTTTTCAATCCTCACTTGGTAAAAAAAAAAACTTTGAAGCAAACTATTTCTGGTAAAATAGTTTTATTGAAAAAAGAAAAACACTTGCATTTTAGAAAATTCAAAGGCAGTTGAGTTGAGAATTTTGCTGGTACAAAATGATGTTTGTCGCGCTATCTATACTGTTTACAGTTGATTTGCTTTGAACGGTCTAGAAAACAGTTAACTGGTTACTGAAATGATTTAAGGAAACATTTTTATCAAACCAATAACCAACACCTTTACCCAAAGACAACTATTTGAATAAAAAGATTGCCATACGACATGTGGCGTAAATTGTATTAGAACATTTTATTCACAATTGCACATTCATTTGGTAACAAACAAAACTCAAATAATTAATACGCTTATCGACAAAGCTCTGGACAAAACAGAACCTTACATGTCTTGTTTACTTTTCATCTTTGGAATGTCACCGACATTGCCACATATTTAGAATTATTGAAAAAACAATCGTTGAAAAATCGTAGTATTCAAAGATGCAACAGTTTTCATATCATATAGTCCAATTATAATGCAAACTCAAAATATCACTATGTACCGAGAAAAAGACCTTACATTACTACCTTCCATCGTTGAAGTAAACATGAAATAGAGCTATTTCTTCCAGCGACTTCTACATAAACACAACTTCGCGATATCAACAAAGAGGATTATGAAATGCGAAATACTTTGACAAAGCACTACTTTTGTTAATAATTTTGATCGATTTGGACGACGAAAGTTAGCCATGTATGCCCGACGGTACAGCGTTACAACAACAACAACAAAAAGAACGTTTAACATTCGTAGTAATAGCACTCACAGTTGCGTATAAACAAGCATTGTGATAAGTCGAATAGTTAAGGCTTAAAAATGATAAACACACCTATTTCCACATCGCTTGAAACAAATATGGTGAATCAGTGTTGGAGTGGTCTACTTCACACCAAGGAGATTTTCGAAGCAAGTAGTAATTTCATTGGATAAAGCTTGTCCAGGTAAGGGTGTGACCAGTGACGGCATCAGCCGCTGTTGCAAAAGCAGTATAATCAAATAGCAAGTCCTTTCTATTTTGCTACGGTTATTTGTATGCAAATCACACATTTCAACATTTTCACAGTATACCTTCAAGAGACTCTGCTACGTTGTGTTGCGGTTGTGGACGTGGCCTAAGCAGCTGTCAGCCAATCAGATACGTTAGGTGAATGCAGTTCTCTGATTGGCCGACAGCTGGTAAGAGGCCAGACCATAGAAAAGAGACCTCAGCCCGGTTTAGTAGGGTCTACCAATGGCGTATGATAATGACATTTCAAGTACAACAGAGAGATTCAAGTGTCTTGAAATCTAAAGAAGCGTCATGGTTTGACTATGCATCGGTTACACTGTACAAATCATGTATCCATATGTGCTCACATTTGAAAACAAAGACAACTTACAGAACGACCAAGTACTTTTATGTTCCTGAAATGACCACCCAATATCAACCCTGTTTAGGACATCATTATGTCTAAGCTTAGTTAGATGTCAAACATATCCTTACGCAAAAGAAATCCAAATGACTGCAATTCTTGATGAGATTACCTAACTTTCGTCCCAGTTTAAGTCTAGCTTATATAGGACACGTCTACAAACTCTTTATACATCAGCAACGTATGTTCTTTCTTAAACCCAACAGAACAGCATATTAAATTGACGATTGACAGAACAAAATGTACTCTTCCCTGACATTGACTTACATTTTACAAAAAAAATACATAGTTTTGATTATCAAAAATTTGATTATTGGTTTCATTATTAATGTCATGAAGACGCATTGCAATTGTAGAGTCCCACCCCCACGCCTTTCCGTGTAACAAAAATTTGACAAGTTTACATGTAAATGACGATGATAAGAATTTGAATGAAAATCTAAATTCAATTTACTTCAATACTAATCAGGCCTCTCGGGACGCTTTTGATCTAATTTTCAACCTGAAAAAGAGACTTGTTTAAAGTATATTTCAAGATTGAACCATGCTGAGTCTTAATATGTACATTAGTACCAATCCCTTTACATCCCTATGCAATCGTTTAACGTAACGCACGATGTTCTATGACTTGCTGAATGTTCTAAAGCGCAATCAATGACAACATCTCTCTTCTTCATATCAAGTATCATTCAGATAAGGCCTTATAGTCACGTCAGTATCTTTCCTTCAAAACAGTTCAAATTTGACATTAATATGCTCTCAAAAGTCCATAATCTACGTTGCTCAATGTATATACCCTTGACATGGCATACTGATCTGAACTCGTAGTAAAGACTTGTTCAAGATCATGGATGATTGAGTGACATTGAAAGGCCAAAGGTTAAAGGTCACCCATTAGTTGACCCCTGACATGGGGTTAAACATGGTGTTGATCGGTGGGAGATGGGAAGGGTCTGTATGGGGGACTGGCGGCTCCATGTTCTCTACCTCTGGGTTGAAGATGCTGTTGAGAGGCATGCCGATCAGCTCTTCCGAAGATGCCGTCTCTGGATGGTGTTGGGCTGGATGAAAAAGTAAGACATAATATCATACTTTGAGCAAGATGAAAGACGCTAAGTGTAATAAAAAAGAAATGGAAGGTTAAGAAGTTGACGTTTTAATAGGTTGTATTCATTTCAAGAAATTACATATATCAAAATTTTCGAAACAAATCTATCTTTATCTACCTGCGTTCCCATGTATCTCTTTTATGTTCAGTTACAATGCATGGATACACAACTATGCGTATGTTTATATTAGATGTTTCGGTCAGCCTCATCTCCTCGATTATTAAAAAATGATTTGCCATTAAATGTCTAATGTGTCCTTGGAATTATTTTTACATAGTTTTGCTATCTAACTAGCAATGGTTCGTGAACAATTTTAGTATGATCCATACTTCCTAAATTCAGAGTGGTGCAGGCAAAATTTTGTCTGGTGCAGTTAATTTTCAATGTTACCTGCACAAGTGCAGGTATGCAGAAAAAAAGTATTTCGAGCCCTGAAACTGCTTGTTAATGTCATGATTTATAGCTAAAAAAACACTACCTACATGTAACGTGGGCATGATGAATCCGCGCCCCACCGCTGTAACCGGAGGGTGACTTGCGCTTCGTCGGGTCGTCCAGGAGATTCAGGGGGTCGGTCGTCTCGTTGTACCGCCTGTGCTCGGGCACTCTGCGCATGCCCGATGACGTAACGGAACTGATGACGGGGACGTGAGGGTTGATTTCCGGTTTGCCTGGTGGTGGGTAGCCGCCACTGCCATAGTAACCTGAGGTAAAATAAAGATTCAAAATCAGCTGCAATACTACTACTTTTTGAGAAAACATTCGTTTGTTGACACAGTCTTTGAGGATTCTTTGGTCCAGTACTGCAGTCACATGCCCATGACGTCACGTGCCCAAGAAGTCACGTGTCCTATGTAGTAAGTCAAGGACGTTGTGGTAAATCAATAGGAAGGGGGATGACGAAAGAGAATTTAGGACTACTTACCTTGGTAGCCATTCGTGTTTGTGTAGCAAGGTCCGGTCCCACCGACCACGTTGAAAGCGCTCCCGCTATGAGCCGTGCTCTGTGATTCGCACGTGGTGGTTGGGAAGTGGGGAGGACGTCCACTCATGGCGCAGCTACTGAAGTAAGGATCGCTGTGAAGCTGTGGCTCACTGCTGTAACCGTAACTTGGCTCTGTGTCATTTTTCAAGTACGGTCCCGATCCGTACCCACCCTGCATATGTCTGAACATGCTGGTGTAGCTTCCGGGATACGCTCCCATGTATTGGGCATGCGCGTGCGGGGAACCCGAGTAGGGTTCGCCATGTTGGTTGATGTAACCCCTGGGAACGTGCGATGATTGGTGGGTCGGGTGTTGCATCATAGACACGTGACCTTGTGTGATGACGCTGCTACGTACGGGGTTGACCACTATGGGTGATATTGGAGGGGTCAACATCGGACCGACGTTTCCAGGGCTTTGAGACATGCCGCCATGTCCCGTATGTGGAATGACAGGGTAACAGTCTCTCTCAGGGTTGTACATGTAGGGCGGCTGTCCGTACTCCACTAGCATTTCTCCCAGCATGCTTTGCTCCCGTTTAACGGACTGGTTACTGGCTGGTCGCGGTGGGACAGACGACCGGTTTGCGAGGAAGCAGGAGCTGGGAGTCCCCGCCAAGGCCTTACTGCCTCCTCCTGTTAGAAAATATGTTGATATTTAGAACAGTCTCGCTCGATCTATATTTGTGGATGAAATCAAGCTTGACGCTCTCTGATTTGATATTTACAAACTGTAAATATTATAAGTGTTCAAATATTTTATATTCTATATTTTGTTTTTTTAAGGTTCATTACCCTAACACATTTTAACAGTGGTTAAGGGCTAACTTATTTTCATTACACAGAATTGCCATTCGTTGAGTAGGTCAACTTAATTGAAGAACGCATCTGTCCCTGACGCGTTGCCAAAAGTTACAATAAACTTGCCTGCAGTTTTCATGTGTTTCTCCAGGGCGTTCTGAAGCTCCGTCTCTTTCTCGTTGTAGAACTGAGTTTCCACTGCTAAGAGCAGGTACTCGTCCAGCAACATTCTGATGAGGTGGAAAGAACCTGGGAAAAACAAAATGACAGTAAGGAAATTATGTACGCTTTCTCGGCGTGTCATTGCCTCCATAAAAGGGATGCATTGTAGTCAGTTCGAGTGTTTCTTATGTCTCCTAGTTTGTTGCACACAGCCTACCAAGATTTATTCACATTTTATATCTTGGTAGGCTGTGTGCACAAACTAGGAAATGATCTAATTTGATCTATAGTTTGAAGAATTGGATATCGTGTTTGGCTCTGCTCCAATGTTGTAGACATGCTGAAAGAATCATGACCGGAATACCTTGTTTGGCTGTTGTAGATCTCTACCAAACGTATCGTATTGCTCGATGAAACACCGAACAGATATGTTTCATGTCGTAAGTCAACGACTTTGCATTTATGTATAGCTGTGAATCTTAGTCAGATGAAACAAGCGTTATAGACGTCATTAGTCTATGATTCTATCCAGATACTTGATCAACTGTTGTAAATAAGGTGTCTTTGAGGAGATTTTAGAACCTTACCGAAGCACCGTGCATTGTTGAGGGTGAGGTTGTGCATGACTCGTGCCCCGAAGAAAGACCACTTCAAGAGAAACTCCTGCGCTCGTTTCTTCATCGATCTGCCGTTCTGCTTGCTTGGCTAAATAGAATAAAAAAACAAACAGGTAAAATGAATTCCATTATGCTATTCAATAAATTTACTTTTGCAACCATGTTAGGAATGACACAAAAGCCATTACCATTAGCATTGATGTAGAAACGACAGATATAAAGAAGAAAGTTTTCCATAGTTAAGATGAATGTCGCACCGTCTGTACCTTGATGACCTTCTGTTCGACGATCTGGTCAATCCACTCCGTGAAGGCCTCGACTGTCGCTTGCTTCTTAAGCAGCTCCTTAAAGTCGCGTAAGACTGCAAGACAAGAAGACGTCAATTCCACACCCACATAAATGATGTTTCCAAGTCTTGATTTCATATTCAAGTGAATTTTCTCTTATGGGAACCTCAGAGAATCAGAAATTCTGCTCCAGCCATAAACAGTGATGGGGGGGGATACAAGCTTATTCAAATTTGGGACTTGATTCTTCCCACAGCAGGGCCACCTAGCGGTGCAGAGTGTAACTAGTCAGGACCAGTCAAAAGAAAGGTAACGGAAAGACTAATGAAACGTTGAATGTAGTATCTTTCGGTTGTGAGAAAAGACGTTCAGTTGTCAATTGTCCCCGCAATTATGTCACGGACATTTCGGCTGCTTTCAGCTGTCTCCATGAGCTGTCATCGCATGGCGGTGTTGTAGCGAGAACAATGTCGTTCAATTGGTACGAGTGCCATGTAACAATAATACCATTTCAACCATATATACACAAATTGAAATCTATGTGTTAACTTACTGGTTTAACCATTCGATATGGTGGATAATGACGTCATGATCACGTGAGTACAAAAAACTATGTTAATGAATGTATCCTCACATTCAGCATTGTCTGCATCTTGGTCGCCATCAGCAGTGGACGTGTAGAGCGCCTGGGAGCCGATACTGGTCAGATCCACCTCACTGATGTCGTCAATCATCTGGTCAACTAGCTGTTGGTCAAACAGTACTGGACGCGATGTCTAAAATGGAATGGAATATAACATTAGTAAGGTAGAAGTGAAGGAATGTATCATTTTCTGAATAGCTAGGTCTTGTGAAATAGGGCATCGCTATTGGTCGTACTAGTTATAGATAGGGACACTGGGTCATCTCCCCCCCCTCCCATTCTCGATTAGTCTACTGGGTTCTTTTGAATGTAAGTGCAGAGGTCTGGCTCCAGCAGTCAACGCCTGAAGCTCTGTGGTACACAGGACTACAGAAAGTTATAGGGGTTCGTATCTTCACCAGAGTAGACCATCTAAACATTGAAGATTCAAGGCATATATGTTTCCTTTTTATGCTTCATATTAGAACTGATGCACATTTTTCAACATTGTTCAAGTCACCGGGTAACGTTGCTTCTTTTCAGATACTTACGAAAGGATTCTTATCACAAGTTTTTGTTTTGTTGTCCATGTATGGTGATCCCCTTGGAAATCAATTCCCAATAAGTTGAAGGGGCTACCCACTTGTCTTGAGATTAATAAACAAATAAATGCACAAGTTTACTGTCAGCTAGTCCTCAAATGCAGCTTTATTGACCAATTCCAATGGACTAATGATAACCAGACCATGCAGAATTTGAATTCTGATAGGTGTAGAACATCAATATTATATCAATATCATAGACATATTTTTGGAGTGCCAAATGAAGGTATTACATTATTACATGTATTCTCTTTCTACTGACATCAACGATTACCTGAGCTAGATGAAGGAAGGAGACTTGTCGTTTGAGTGACTGTGCGAACCTCCTGGCCACGGGCAGTTTCCTCTCCGCCATGCTGTCGGGCAGGTTCTCCAGGGCTGACGCCGTCCAGTGCTCCCAATGTTTGGCAAAGTTACGGATATCTGCAAGTAGACTGGGACAAGAAACAAATGTGCACATCAGGACAATTGTTGTAGTACAATGCTAAGCTTTCTTCTAACACAAAGCTTTCTTCTTACACAAAGCTATAGACGGATCAAATTTTCAACGACCACTGTAGACTTCTTCAGTATACTGCAATACTGGTGACCAATCATTCCAGAAAGTTAACTCGCAATAGTTTCAGGCACGTCATCGTGAAGATACGTGACGTCATGAATTGGTCAAACGTGCTAGGAGGTTCATAACGCCAACTGTCCCTGTCTCTCTTTTCACAATACAATGTGCGTGTTTGTATTTTAGGACACCTGGTGTCTCCAAGTCCATCGAGTAGCTATTTAAATTAGTATCCATAAACTATTATAACTTTGCTTTGATTTCTCATTTTTGTATAGAATGGTTATTTTAGATAAGTAAATATACTTAAACCTTCTAGTTATGACATAATGCAACAAACGTATTATTATAGCTTGCATGTTTACAAATGAGAAAGAAGTATTGATTTACTTTTCTGGCATCTCTTGCATCGTTGCTGGTATCAAGACATCTGTCAGGACCTGTGATGAAAAAAATGAAGTCAAATACAATTATGTATACATTGTGCGCCTTTGATAGCTTTAGAAATATCTTTAAGTGATCGTATGTAAGAAGAATAAAATCGTTATCATATATCATTCACGTGTAATATGTTTGAATATACAGTTTTAAAACAGTGGATATTTGTACTTCAGTATCATATAATCTCCTAGCAGATGTGGCAGTGGGTCTGTTTTGTTCAAGTTTTTTACAGGGTATCTTGTACATTAATTTGGTACAAGATGCACAAAGTGCACACATTTTTTTAGTCGAATGCACTGTCTTGAAACACGAGCGACTGCTAAATCTATTTGAAGATTATTTACTTCGTATCTTTGTATAAGTCTGTCCTTTTGAATATTACTTGACTATTTGTAACAACCCTCATTGCCATCGACATAATGTCGAAATAATTATAAGAATCCCCAGTATACTCAATGATACTCAAAGAACAATATAATCTATCGCCATATCCACCTTTAATCTATCATCCTACAATCACAGAAATTCTTCCCTTAGACCAAAACAAGGAAGGAAAGAGCCATGTATCAATGGTAGATAGCTAGATAAAGATTAACAAGACTGACCGGAACAAACAAGTAGATGAGTAAGTCTAAAGAAAGAAAGGAACAAATAAAAAAAGGAGTGACAAACCTTGTAGAGAATCTGATCTGACGCGCAGATGACATCAACAATGACAGGGTTGTCCAGCAGGGGAAGAAGATGTTCCGGCATGCCTTGCCAGAAGTGCAACAAGAAATTCTGGATCTAAATAATGAGGAATGCAAAAGATTAATAATAACTATATATGTTTACCGTAAATTCGTTAATTAATGATACAATGGATCTTAGTTACAATCACCATCTTTGGACACTATCAGTGCCTACATAAAGATATTTTTTACGTATTTTGCCCACGTACATTTCTGTATTTCCCTTTTTTTTTTGCAAAACAGATGCAGATGATATGTTGTCAGTTGATCATTGGGTACATTGTTAGTTGTATCTTTCTCAATCTTAAAGACTTTTCAATGCAACAATGTTATGAATTGAGGGCTTTCTAGATATATGATACGCTGAGATTTGATAAAATCAAATCTTACAATGTATTCAAGATAAAACAATATTTGGACATTTCCGTTACCAAAAGGTAGCCTGTTTGTCGCAATGCATTTCTGTTTAAAACTTTTAGGTCAATCTTATTTTCATCCGAATGAATTTAGATGTAATCTTATTCAGTGAGCTGTTGATACACAATCACACAAAATATCAAAATTATTTCTATTCTTTTGTGAACATTACCGACACGATGCACTCTAGACTCGTTTTAGTCCCTTTTTCTAGCCTAAATCAACCAGAATTTTGATTTTATGTTATGTAGTCAGCTGTTATATGTATTTCAAGCATCAATAGTTCTGTTTAAGCCGAAAACAATTCAATTCACGGCCCAGGCACGAGTCACGAAGTACAAACAGTACAACTCTTGAAACAGTTGTCTGACCTTTTCATGACCTCTGAACCCCTGACCGTTCATGTCAACACTGGGGCACCCGAAAACGTGCTCTGACTGTTTGCTGTGGTTAGTTGGTATCTTTTAGGACGGATATCTCTTCCGCACTTACGATAACGGCTACAATTCTGAGGCACGTGTAGGTAAAGATAAACAACATTTTCTATTGGTAAATCATCAACTTTAGTAGCCGAGCCACACAAGTAGAATAACACAATGAATGAAGACTTTTATTGTACATGTATACCCGCTGAGTGCAATATGTACGTAACAAAAGAACAGTTTACAGAAATATACAATGGCGACCTTATACTAGATCTAGACTCATATTATACTTATTAGACTTCTTCTGGCTTGTTTGTGATGTTGAAACTGTTAGAGCAAATATGATTTACAATCAAATGTTTGTCTAAATTCATTAGAAGTATAAATCTGAATTGACAGCAAATATCGTTTAGCAAACATCAGGAATATAGCTGGATTGTTAACGGAAGCATGACTATACTAGCGAAACCCCAACTCTAAATGGCGGGACAGAATAAGTGATATAAACCGTAAGTTTTGCTGCAGTATAATGCGAATCCACTAGAAGCCAATTAATTATTGTTTTTTTTAATCACCAATCTAAATAGTAAAGGTACGTCATAGAAAGGTAAACGTATATTGTGTTGCGTATAAAAGATTAGTATTCCGTTTTTATGTTTTATCACATGTGCAAGGAGATCTCGTATGCAACGGCTGTGACTTTGATGAGACTTGGACCAAAGAGGGCAAAAAAGACTCATATATAATGGTTCGAAGTATAAAGGTTTGGGTACCAAATTATATACCGTTTTTGATAAGCGCTCATACTAAATATCATAAAGATATATCATAAAGAAATCTTTCTACAAACTCTCGAGTTATATCGTCCACAAACCCACTTAAAAACTCAGGACAAAACGTGTAAAGGTAATAAAAACATTTCCTACCTCTTCGAAGTTAGCGTTGATGGCGGTATCTAGGATACACTGGCAGTGAGTTTTGTACATCATGATCAGGGTCTCCACCTGCAATAGATGATAAGAAACAATAGGGAATTTATCATTATATGGGTTATTATAATACCTTGCTACAATGTTGGACAGCATTTTGAAACTCTATTGATTTATTGATTATCATACCTAACGTAGGTTTCTCACTGGACTACGCTACGTTGATTTCCTAAATCGGATTTTGATTTCATAATGGGAATATCATTCAAAACCTACAAGTATGACTAAGAAGACAACAAAACACAAGAAGCGGATTTGTTTTTTATCGATTAAATCCGTTGAATACTCAGTCCCAAACGTACCGTAGCTTCCATGAGATACCTACTAAATGCATGCTAGTTTAAGATCAAATGTGCACAATGTGACAAACGTTCTTGATGAATTTTCACTATAACCGGTAATGCGTTTTTGATAACGTCAATTTATTTTACCTAATTCATTGTTCCTTAAAAAAAACTGAACTCGTGGTGGACAGAGTGGACATTGTAATGGACTTGATGATTAAACGAAATTGGGAAGTCTTAGAGATTATCCCAAACATTAGAAACATTTACAAAAACATTTAGTTGCGACGGTTGGCTTTCTCGCTAGTCTCTTACAGCTAAGCGACTCCTATCGGATTTGCAATGAATCGCAACAAAGTCAGGATTGACGATTCAGCATTATATTCATTTCACATTATCAGCTACTCATTGCACTGAAGTATCAAGTGCAGAACTGTAATTGTACAACCATATATTTTTCTAATAATGAATCTTCGTATGAAGGTTACTTTAAATCTGTTCATCTTAACTTTTCTTCTGTACCAAAGTGAATGTGCAATTTTCAAAGTTTGCCAATCAAAGCTTCAATGCTCTTTTGATGAAACGGTTTGCAACCATCAACGTCGCTATATTCTGTACTATTTTTTACCTAATGGTCACCATGTAACAAGACCTGAAGGTCATTTCAAGGTGTGACCTGTAGGCCACTTCAAGGTTACGTGTTACATTATTTTTGTAACTGTAACAGCATCTCGTCTCCCTAAGTCAGAAACATAATGATTGAGACCAGCTCAATTGCTCACTAAGCCAACTGACCCAATAGGCCAATTCTAGAGGCCAAAACTGAACAGTTGTAGTCGTGTCCAAGCGTAAGAGAACAAGAAACACTAAGAATTCGAACTCAGAACTAGAACTTTGACCCCCCAAACTAGCACCACACCTCTGAACTGGCATCTCGCCAAAACCTCCCCCCTCCCCCAATAATCACAGCCGACACAATAACGCACTTTTGTGACGGAATTTAATAAATGTTGGTTAAACCAACATCGACCCAGAGATAAGCCCCAGGAAAAAGAGAATTAGTCAAAATCACCTCGACATGTGACGGGTTACTGGTTTACTGAGGGGACAATGTGAGACGTGTTTGCCCGTGCATTCGTCAGGTCCCCTAAAATGAGGTGCCGCCATGATTTATTCAAATGATTGAAATGGACCCGTCTTTATAAAATCGTTTATAACGGACAAGGGTCAACAGAGCTATCAAAGACATGAAAACAGGCTGCGGCCATTGGACGCCATCTTCTCTTGGGTCAAAGAAGTATAGTTACTGCAGAGAAAGGTCAAGGATTTCTGTAAAAGGCAGCGAAAATGATTTTTTGTCTTTGCAGTTTTCGTAAATTTTACATCTTGAATCTCGGTACAGTTCTCTAATTTTTGGTTGTCTTGGTGACTACATGTCATATCATTTGCCATACAACTTTGCCATATCGTAAATATAGTTGGCAATACAACAGTTTTCACTGAGAGGTCTAACATCGACGGACCGAAAATCTCACTAGTAGTTTAAGCTACTAGTAATCACAAGGACATATGTGTATTTCGTAAGATTAAAAGATTATACTTTTTTCATCCATACTTTTACAGCATAGATCATATTCAATTTAAGAAAAAGCCATATGTCATACAAATCCTGTTTGGTCACTCAAGGTCCACTCAGTTATCTTTATTTTATCAAATTTAATGTAAGCAATAATCAGTGGTCAATGCTAAATATAAGCTTGCTGTTTTTAAAACGTGACATCTTTCATTACAAACTTGATATATTTCACTACAAACAGACTGGTATTAGGTATAGGAAATCATTTGAAGCTTTGTAAGCAAGTGTATATATAAAATTGATTCTAGCACTACAAAATGCAGGTAATAACTAAGTAAGGACTCTGTCATCGATTTCATTCATATTGGAATTATTTTAGATACATTAATTATATTTATCATGAACATCTGAATACCGCCTGCTCTCTGCTTACATGATAAGGTGATCTAACTAGTTTTAAGATAAATTGATGTCACCTGTGTTTGTGCAAATAATGTCTTAAATTAGGCGATTTGATAACAATATTTGCATTGCCTTTAACAAGCATGTACAGATTTTCAGTTTAACAAGCTTGATAATTTGTTCGTGGACATTGATAGAATCTTATTTTTGTTTCAAACAAAAATGCTGACATGCAGTTATTCCATATACGAGACTGCCTCTCATGTCTATTACTCTCTGAATACAGTCTTACTAGTATACTATGCAAATGGTAACTTTTCGTTCATTCCAACGAAATCCGGTAAAATCGGTATA
>NC_049987.1:18126923-18132970 GCF_000003815.2 Branchiostoma floridae | reverse complement strand
TACCCGAGTGAAATATTTCCTAAAAGCAGACATCGGGCACAATGGCACATATCAGGGATCGAACCCTGGCCGTTTGGTTTTTGGGGCCGAACACTTTACAATTAAGCTGCACGGTGCCATTTGCCCATAAGCAAACTCTTATCAATATCAGACTTTACAAAAATAGTCGCATCAACGTGGCATTTTCCTTTGCGTTTCATCTATTCCAAAGTCCTGAGAATTGTTTTTCACAAAACTTTCATTAAAGGTGGTATCTCACTGTGCTTGGGGCACCGGTGCGGCACTGCGGCGTTCGTTCACTGCGGCACTGCTGTGTTATTTTCGCTATCTTCATTTTACAATTTAGATATTGGGTATCATGTAAAAGTATGACTTAAAAGACAACGAAATTCACAAAACGTAAGAAAATTTGTTCAATATCTTTGAAATTCGTTGAGTAATCTTTCGAACCCCGCAGTGCCGCACCAGTGCTCCAAGTGCAGTGCGATGCCACCTTTATCATCGCCTACTTGCGAAAAGATGTTGTTCGATTAAAAGACAGGAAAATGCTGCAATCCGTCCTAATGTTTGTGTATTACATTAATCTTACCAAACAAATCAAAATGTCATCATTTATTTCATATGGCCCGGGCGAACATGTTTGCCGAGTAATGGCTAAATCTACTGGTAGCAGCCCTCTCCATCTGTTATACTGTACATGGGCGCGTAAAGGCGGATTATGAACATCAGAAATAGACAGCAAACAAAGCCAGTATTTGCCGTAGGGTTAATGATATCCAAAGGCAAAGTTGCAAAACGAATCGCCTCTTGACCCTTACTGCTACGATAAGCTGCAGCCTTCGTTGGTGTCCTTACACTCAGCATTTTGTCTTTCAAGACTCAAAGCTCTATGATCTTAAGACTTATCAAGATCTTAAGATGTCTTGATGTCATTCAGTGGATAAACTTCTTCGGTTATGTCAATTCATTAATGCGAGAAGGAAAGAAATGGCATGAAAATTTACTTAAAATCAATGTATTGTTCAATCATTGGCTTTTGGGTTGAGTTTTAGATAACATTATACAAGATCAGCGGATATTTTCTTTTTGATACCTGCGAAACCAATGAAAGGTGATTTCTAGAATTAATTCAAATTTCCATCATGAATAAAAAGGACTTGCAGAGTATAGTTACCAAGTACGCTAAGTCGATTGTATATAAAAGTCATCGTGCAAATAACATTAATGTCATTTTCCAACGTAAAAGACAGAAGTTATCGAAACATTTTCAGTAATCTTTAAGAAATAAAGATCAGGTCAAAAATTCGAGAGTATGGATGAAAAGTTATCATTTTATTGAAAACAAAATACCTAACGCTATTCCACCTCTATTCTTTATCCGTTGTTTTAAAAAGTAGGGTATTTAGGGATGTCCAGTCGACGGACGGTTGTTTCAAGCTGCAAATATTCAAAATATTGCAGGTTGGTATTGATAATAGTGCAGTTTGAAACCACTCTTCGTCGACGTGTTATCCCTAAAAACCCTGTTTTTAGAAACAACAGAGTCACATAGGTTACCTATCTAATAAAGGTGGACTACCGTTATGTATTGTTATGCGAAGATATACATTTATCCCCAAAAAGACAAGTATTCAGAATCAATTTTACCTTGTCTTTCCCGATGTCTGAGTCCAGAATGAGACTTTCAGCCTTGCAGAACTCAGGTAGCAGTGTCCCTGTCTTGGAGCTGAGGGAATATTTCCTGGTGAACCCACCCTGTGGAACAACACAAGTATCGCCTGTCAAATATGTTTTTCAAAGTGTCAAGGATAGAATTCTTTCTTTGTGAGAAGGTTTCAGCTGTGAAAGAGTGTCAAGTAGTGTCCAGGTTTCCAGATATACGGGGTCGAGGTTTTAGGATCTTTTAGTTATAGAATGATGAAACAAGACCTATGCTGTCCAAGTGTTGTCTGTCAAATATGCTTTTCACAGTATCAATTTGAAAGACTATCTGCTAGAATAATGTTTGTTCCTTTGTGAGAAGGTTTCAAGCCATAAAAGTGAGCCTTTGGTGTCGAAACTTTTCAGAATTCCACCTATCAAACTAGGCCCTGGTGATCAAAAGTTCAGCCATAAAAGAAAGTCATAGGTGTCAAGGTTTTTAGCTATGATAGGAAGCCTCAAGTGTCAAGATTTCTAGCTATCAAAGGAAATCTTTGAGCAAGATTTGTAGCACTAAAAGAGATCATTGGTGCCAAGCTATTAAAGTAATATTTGGGTGTCAAAAATAATAAATATGAAAGAGGAAGTTGCATAGGTGTTTCAAGCTAAAACAAATAAAGCTAAAGTTGTTTTTTCTCACCTATATAAGAAAGCCTTTCATTGGTGTCCATGTTTTTAGCTATACAAGGAAGCCTTTGGTGTCCAGTTTTATTAGCTATAAAATCCTTTGGTGTCCAGGATTTTATCTATTAAGAAAGCCTTTTGTGTCCAGTTTTTTTAGATACATAGGGAAGCCTTTGGTGTCCTGGTTTTTAGCAATAAGGAAGACTTGAGTTTTCATGTGTTTAGCTATACAAGGAAACCTTTTGTGTCCATGTGACTTGTATAGTCATATTAGGAAGGCGTCCAGGTTTCACTCTGTTACAAACGCACCTAAAGCAAAAGCCATAGTTTCATTTTCATAACTTATCATTTTATCATTGTCATTTTTGAAAACTTTTTTGCAGGCACTGCTCTTCAAAAGGTCCATTGTTATGATCACAACCAACAATGTACCAAGCCTGCCTATATAGGTCACCAGTAGACAACAACACTGACGACATTGTAGAGTACTACATTCGACCATATGTCACAGTTGGAGCTAAGCAAACGGAACCAATGACTACACCTATGTGAGTCGGACATTTGTAACGACTATTGAAACACCTGGACTTATCTTAGGGCGTATCAAAGCTTCTCCTGTTTGATGTTCGTAATTACATTATTCCAACCACACCCATGTATACAATGATTACATTATGATATTTGTTATTACAGTGATTCTTCTGGTTTGTACTTTTTATTGGATAAACTTTTGTATAACAAAGCCTCTGTGAGCTTCCAATGCTGCTTTCTGATATCGTTATATTTTTATTATTATATCTATTAGCTGTATCTAAATTGAGGTGTATGGAAAGAATGTGACTTTACATACGCAAAACTTAATTACATTATGTCACGAAAGATAAATTTCTATCAACGTGCTGGTATTCGTTTGGTTGTTATAAATGCATGATTTTATGTGTCTGTTTTTTTTATTTCTATGTTTTGGTGGTCGTTATTTTATATATCATGCGTTTTAGAGCGCCATTGCCTTCTTGAAACTTAGGAGCAATTTGACTGTAAATTTAAGAAGACAGTGCAAATGGTTTGTTAATGATCTGAGTCGAATTAATACTCACTTTTATATCCACTGGACTTTTACATGCACTTGAAATATACATTTGCAGAACATATAAACAGATCGATAGGATGAAAAATAAATGAATAAAAGGGCATTGTTTTCTGACTTTGGCTGTCTTTTGACTATGCCTTTTAACCAGAGTATTCAGATCAAATGTTTTGATGTTTTGCTGTTGGTCTCACGACTATTTGGTGACCCGGTCACGCATATACGTTGTACGACCATCGTACGATCCAAAAAATATAATGACACTTTCTGATATCCGTGCGTACGTCTTGCCAAATTTAGTTGTCTTGTTACGGAAACTTTTCTAAGATCTTCGTCTTCAATTTGTTGGTCCTATGCATCACAGCCTGCTTGATTACGACGAAAAATGGTACGACGGCCTACGACGATTGTGACCCCGTCGAGTAAATTGTGCATTGAAAACAAGAACTAGAAGCGTCATAACATAAGCCTCAAATGTACTGTGGTCCAGTTAAATTTAGTTGTATGTCTTTGGTGCAATTAGGCACTATTTCCCCTTTATTTCTACTTTAGGGCGGCGATTGTATATTTGTATTGATACAAACACACTGAGTGAACACCTAGGGTGACAGATGTCATGTTATTTATGCAGCCGCCGGGCTCGCCCTATTTAAGCACAAACGCCGTATTGTGATTAATGAGTATATCAACACAGTGGGGATGTTTGTGCCTAACTGCCTTAGAAACAATGGCTCACCTTTTTGAAACACCAATGATAAATATTTTCCAGGCTTTTTAATCCATATCCACTCATAGACACATTTGGGTCTATTTTCATTGATCTGTTTTGACACTGTTGCCATGTCAAAGCGTTATTGTAAATCGTCTGGAGACAAACAAGAGTGTGAATTTTTTGTATCAGTTTTGCTGAGTTGTTTGCTGACCTGTCTTCTCTGGCAGAGACTTGTAATCCACTATGATTGGATTCTTATCATCAACACTTCAGAGATAACGCCAAAAATGTATCAAATAAAGGTAAAATGTGGTTCAATTTTACCGTACTTTACCCTAGTCTTTTGTGTTAAAGTTCGTTGGAGATCTAGAGCCGACAAAAGTATGCGAGTGGACCCTGGTTTTGTGAATGGGAGTTGTGTGTGTGGAGGGAGAGCCAACGCAAGCAAAGTTACACTTAACAGAACCTGCTAGCGCCTGGCAAGAGCAAACAATGCTTATCAAACCCGGGGCGTTGTTTAAATCATACCCATGTAGCAATATGTACAAACATGCGGCTTTTGGACCTATCAGCAGTCACACTCTGTTCCGGTGTGTTGTAGTATGTTGACTCTGGACTAACAACTGCCTGATGGCAAACAATGACATCATCCGGGCGGCTTGCTGGGGTTAAGTGGACGGTTCAGCTGTGGGATGTGGGAGGGGGGCGCTTCGCAATCAAACCTTCTACCAGAACGACCTCTGATTTGTAAATCGCCTTGAGATACGTTCTGTTTTAAGATTCATATATTTCATTACGTTTGGTGACTTTCTTTCATACGGTATGAGTCTTCCAAACTATGTGAGTCGTAGCTGATTGTAAATACAACAGAAATGAACATATTCTTTTCGTTACACATTTACTAGTAAAAAATCACAATAAAAGTGATAAATGATATAATAGTACTGTTCAGAAATCACTTGCTTTGACCGTTTTTCTAAAAGTATAAGAATCATTGTATCACATACCAATAACATCTGCGAACTTTCCTCAAAGGTTTTTTCTACTTTACTTAAAAAACTTAATATGCATGTTTGTTATTCATCTGTAGATCTTTCCACCGGATTCTGCTTCCGTCAGATCGGCAAGGAAACAACCATGTTACCCACCGGACACACATGACGAACTCATATCGCTAATAATCCCAACCGCCAAACATGGTCCCCGCTAATGCCACCATGTTTCTCCCTAACCAAATACCATTAGCCTGTCAAATGTCAAGCCGTTGGACAAGGTCACGGACAAACAATGGCAGTGGGCTGTCTGTGTGAGGGAACAGAGTCCCAAGGCGGTACCTTGCCTTCAGATCAAAGTAGATAGGGGGAAGGGCTAGAAGTGATAAATGACGTCTGGTTTAAGTGAGGAATGCTGTGAGAATGGCACTGCCTAGGTGACTGTACCTTGGTGATTCAGAGCCGGAGGTGTATGCGATACAATTCTACTGAACATAGTTCCTCTTTCATCAGTTTTTAGAATACCACTTAAAAACCCTACGCATCAAGCCTTTGAAAAAGATGTTAAGGACAAAATAAAAGATGCTTCAACTATGAAAAATAGTTTATGATACGCCGTTTTAATTTTGGTAGACCATAGTTGGTACCAAACCCGTTTCCACGGACAACGAATCGACTTGCACAACGCCGGTCGTTCAGCACCAAGCACCACAGACACTCAAAAAATTTGAAAGTGTTTACAACAAGACTCCCAAGGAATGCCGCTACTTGAGCGAAATATAGGAGAGAATGATCTTTTGAAGTTTATCCGAGCTTGAGAGATCGCGCAAAGAAATTAGAACATAAGACATGTGTTAACTCATCAAAGGGGGTTTTGTACATTGAAGGGACCTTTGAAGTGGTGTTTTTTATATAGCACTTGTTCTGTCTA
>NC_049987.1:18124865-18126397 GCF_000003815.2 Branchiostoma floridae | reverse complement strand
TACATGTAGCATTCTATTATTCAGTTGACTATATTCTATCCACTGATTAATATGTTTATATGCATCTCAGATTTATTTTAGGATGTTTGCATTCATATTGTACTGACTGACAATGTTATTTAGTGTTTGCAAAACCATACACAGTAGCGTGTAACCATCAATGATGTAAACATAAGCATAGCAGTCATAGAAGAATTTTTCCAGAGATGTGGAGATTTTGCATGATTGGCATGTATGTAACTTGGGGGAGGGGCAGCTTTTCTTTACTTGGCACTTTCGAGGATGATGAAAAGTCGTTTCTTATCTGAAGTCTCATGTAAAGCTGGCACTTGACAAGCGTAATTGTTCTCAAGACAACCTCGGGGAGTTTCAAACCCGCAAAACTCGACACCAAACTTTGCCACCAAAAATCTACAACCAAACGCCTTAGCCAACCGTCAGGATGTAGGGTAATTAATTACAAACACCCAGATTATATCTAAATTACTGTTTACCGCTGCCATGGCGCGAGGCTCGGTGGGAGCTATTCAACCAATGGGAGGCCGAGTTGTTAATCGTATTCTCTCGCAAACAAATTAACGGCCATTACAGAAGGCTGGGACTCAGGGGCAATGTAAAAACGTGTGAGCTATTCCATATACCCTCTCAATATCACGTGATTGGTGCAAGCTTGTGGGAACAGTTTGGAGTCCCTGTGTTTTTACTAAGGACTTTCTACCCGTACAAGTAATTACCAACGTCGGCAAATAAGATGTTAAAGATAGTGACAAGGCTTTGGGCTTTGTCTGCAACGTTTGCTTTCGGCGAGGGGCGAATGAAAAATGGGTTGGGCGTCAGCTAAAATTGGACAAAGAGGTAATTACTCAAACCCTAACTGGTATAATTACTCAAAAGGAATTGCTCCCGCAAAGCAGTCTTGCTTAGACACTGCTACCAGCCTGCACTAAAAAAAAACCTCAAGCTTTTTTTCTTTGTAACCAAAACGTCTTGTAAATCACCGGAGCACAGAAAAACTTTTTAACATATAAGTTCTACATGACCAAAAGGCTTATGTAATGTCCTTACGTTTTTAACCTTTATTACATACAATAAAAACGTCATTGGAAATTATAGAACGTTATGATGTACGAACCTAAGTTTAAAGTCAAATGCAAAGAAGAGGATAATTATCACATCCGTGGCACGCGTCTTGGTGGGAAGTATGCATACTTGGTAGTTGATATAGCTCGGAGTTGTCAGAAATGCCGGTGATTACAAGGCTTGTTCAGAGTGTTTTATTATGGTAACAAGATATCGCCGTACTCCAGGCTACTGAACAATCTGCCAAGGGTCTCACAGTGGACTGTTATTGTTTATAAACATCTTGTGCGAACATCGCTTCAACTCGGGGCTCGAAATTTACTATGGGAATACTTGAATGAAAATGAAACGCAACCACATCTCTCTGCACTTGGCGCACTGGTGCGGCACTGCGAGGTTCCAAACTCGGATTACTCAACGAAATTGAGAGATGAAGAACGAATATTTTCTTA
>NC_049987.1:18121587-18124296 GCF_000003815.2 Branchiostoma floridae | reverse complement strand
CTCCTTCATACACAGAGACGCCGGCTCTACGCCAACAACCGAAATGAAGAATGCAATCGTACATCCCTTACAACATGACCGAGCTGAGCCGACCCAATAGGCACACGGATCCACGGAATTTGAACCAGATGGCCAAGCAGCATGGCTGCGTTACCACTTTCGCCACTGTGACATCTCTTCGAATCTAGCATAAAATTTGAATACACAGAAAAAAACTGCGCGCGAATGGAGTAGCATAACAGAGAAACATTCACATAGACATCACTACCTCTCTTTTGGGAGCTTTTATCTGATATCTTATTGCGAACTTTGAATGCATTTTACGTGAGAAAGTTTTTGTTCTACTTTCCAGACATGTAAATGCCGAAAATTTGCTGTTTACTGCAATAGCACCTTATAGTACAGATACACAGCTATAATTTGGAGTGCACTCATTGCATATTCACCCAGTATTTTTAACCTGTGCTTGCGTAGGTAGAAAGAATGGAATCTTGTTTTACCTTGTGAGTCCTTTCCCTGAATATAGAGAGTGGTAGTAGGCACTAGTTTCCTTGATTCCGATGCCGTAGTAGTGGTACCTGGACAAAAATATATATAATAAGTACTTATTAAGTTCACATTGGCTATATAGTTTACGTAAAATGACATTCAACTTCGATAGATGAAACATAAAAATAACAAGACTTACATACTTCAAAATTAGAAAATTTTTAAGGGAAAAAACAAAGCTAAACAAAGAAAGCAAGTTCCGTGTCGGACGTATAAGGAATTATGCTATGTATGTATAAGGAATATGCATCATAAAATACGTAAAATTATATCATGGTTAAATCCACATCATTGTATGTCTAAAAAGCTGCGGTATGAAATGTCTTAATATAATATTGTTAGTTTATGGATTATTCTACAATGAAACATACACTAAACGAGGCTAAATGTAACAGTTTTAAAGATTTTAAGGGGCAAGACATGAGTATAAGTCACTTGTATTTAAATACTTTTCACGACCTTTTTCTAGATGGTATGAAGACCTTCTTTCGTTCAAAACTATTGATGAAAGGTCGCCCTAATTCCAGTTCTTACTACCAACATGATGCGTTGTCATGCGTTGTATGTGACATTGGTATGAAATTATAAGACTGTATTCATAAGCTTTGTGACACACAGCGATTTCACAGGACATCAGTTGCAGATACTAAGAACAAAGGCTTCTTTTTCATGCGCTAAAATAATTTAAACGCGCATAATCCGTAAGAATTCTATGAAGACAAAATAGGTCGTGTTGGCCATGGCCAAAAGACTGGTAGATTGCGCCATGACTTCCGAATTCTATTGAAACAGTTTGGTGATAGCATGATTAGAGGACTGTCCTATTTCTAACGGAAGCCTGTAACCTAAGATTGACCCCAGACAGCGTAGGCCCTGTTGGCCTGGACCAAAGGACTAGCTTCTTGTGCCATGACTTCCCAAATCTACTAAAATAGTATGGTAATAGCATGGTTAGAGGACAGTCCTATTTCTAACAGAAGCCTGTATTCTGCCCATAGTAACCTAAGGTTGACCCCAGGCCAACTGAACTTTTGACACGGCCAACGGAAGTGTTGGGAGATCCTTTTATTGCCCCTCTAAAAGCCATAAATAACATAAACCACGCCCGTTATCTCTTTTACACATACCTCTTAGTAAGATTAGTAAAACTATATATAAAAAGGTGACAATCTTTGAGAATTATGTTAAAGTCCTTTAACGATTAAGCTTACAAAAATATAAGACAGATTTTGGTGGGATCCAGATAATGTTGCTATTTATGAAAGATGTACAAATCTGAGAATTAATGAAAAAAGTGAATACTTTCAAAGCAATAGCAATTCCTTTGTAGTCATTAGTATATTTCTTTGCAAATCATGCCACGCTTTTTTCCCATTTTTATTTTTTTTGCGTTTTCTTCTCATTTACTGCTACGATCAAAATTAAATTTCTTTTACGCCATAAATTTTAAACGAAAGGGTACCTTATACATTAAAGGTAGGTTTAGGAGGTTCTATGCGTAATCAAAATTTGAAGGCTCCGTAGTATTGCCTTATAAACTCATATATAAGTATATTTTTCTTTAATATAATGTCAGTTATTCAGTGTCAACGTCTATATTTATAGATATGTTGAAACATGATATATTTTGTGTCTTATGTTTAAACTATTAGCCAAATATTACAATACGTTCAAATGAAATTTGATCAAAAATCATATATTGTTATAATAGTATATATTGTATTACCGTTGGACGTGGCGTCAAAGAAATACTTTGTACACTACGTCGATGAAGGTTAGACATCCAGGTAATAAGATCCACAATACAAAATATTTTTCTAATCGGTCATGACTCATGAATTTTACGTAGGTACGTCGTATCTTTTGTATTGTTGTTCCAATGATGCAACAATGATTGCCTAAACTCAGCAAAGTATTCCCAAGTCACTGACGAAAGGTAGCAGATGCCGGCTAAATTGTCTGTCAGCAAAATCTATCGAGTTAGAGTATTTTTTTGTTGCACCACTGCCAAAAGGTAAACTGTAAACTCAATGACGGATCCCCAAATCACTGACGAAAGGTAGTAAATGCTAAAACGTCTGACCGTCTCCAAAATCATATTCAGTTGCTTGAGGAACCACTATTTGGCGTATCCCATTGCATGGATGTCTACCCTTTATC
>NC_049987.1:18093163-18121487 GCF_000003815.2 Branchiostoma floridae | reverse complement strand
ACTCAGTGAGAGTGCCCCTTCGTGGATGCTACCTGAAACGTCTAACCGTTTACACAATCCATCCATTTGCTTGAGTATCTTTTGTACTATGTACAGTAATACTGTATACACACACTTCCTTGACGACCGCTGTACTGTAGGTGACTGTGTTACTAGAATTCTCTTGGACATGGTTTTTTGATGTGTTGCTAAGAGTTATAATGTAGGTTATCATAAAGGGCCGCCCAATGCACAGTTCATCATATTAAGATTAGCTCCTATTTCATACATGACCGGTCAAACTTGTATTGTGATGAATTCATATGGAAACAAGTCGGCTGTATTGATAAAGATTTTGCTTGAGGTGGTATCTCCCTGCACTTGGGACACCGGTGCGGCACTGTGAGGTTCGTTAACTGCAGCACTGTTGTGTTACTTTCGCCGATTTTTCTTTCATAATTTAGATATTGCGTCATACGTGAAGGTATCTTCTAGAAGATGACAGAATACACAAAAGGTAAGAAAATTCGGTCTTTATCTAAAAAAATCGTGGAGTATCTTTCGAACCCGCAGTGCCGCACAGGTGCCCAAAGTGCAGTGAGATGCCACCTTTAGATGGCAATGAGTAAAGCGTCAACTCTAATAAGGTCGATGTATTTAAAAAAAAAAGAAATTAGAATCTATAGAGCGCTACTAATGCAGTAAGTATTATGCAAAATGTCTATATATCAAGGTTTTCAAAACACTAACAAGAGGGTTTTGGTAGTTCTGGTAGAGCATTCGGCTCGAAATCTAGAGGTCCCGAGTTCGATACTCGCCGTGCTCCCGACGTTGTGTCCTTCGGAAAGGCACTTCACACGACCTTCCTCACTACACCCAGGTGTAGAATGGGTACCTCACTTCAGTCGGGGAGGTAAAAAAGGACTACCTTTATCTTCTGTCTGTACTGTACTGTACTGTACTGTGTACGTGGCACTGTTAATATAAATTACGAACTTGATTGTAGTGCCACATTGTCCTCGTCTGTCCAAAATCAAATACAAAACAAATTGTCATTCTTTGTCGGTCGAATTGTGTTTTGGTCTCGTTCAAGTATTCTAAATGTTGCCCAACAGCAACATCATTGAGCGTTTTATTCCTGGATCGTTTTCCAATCTTCGCATTCTTTGGTTTCATCAAGGAAAATCTCTTTGCTTTTTCTTCAATGCCTGGATCACGTATCCGTAAACAGAACGCTTTTGACGTCGTGTTAGGGTTGATATAGGGCGTTTCAGAGCGTGACATTGTAGATATAGGCTACACCAAGGAGACGGCTATATATAGTTTTATAACCGCCCATGGCGTCTGTTGCTATGCCGATTAACGTCCGAAAAAACGTCCACATGATTTTGCAAAGCAATGCTTATAGTATTCTGTTATCAATATTTGGAAGGTCTTTCTCAGTTTGTATCAAAATGATTTTATACAGCATAGCTTTTGCACATCTTCACTCTGTTATGATTTTTCGTCGTCACATTATCGAGTATTAGATAGTATTTTAGTGACTAACCCAGCAAGTTACCGAGCAGCCTAGCAAGCAACTACGACAGCAAGCCACCTGGCAAACCAGCAACCAACTAATCAACAAACTACCAACCAACCAACCACCCAACCGACCTACAAACCAACTAACCAACTGAAGGTGGTATCTCACTGCACTTGGGACACTGTTGCGTCGCTGTGGGGTTCGTTCGCTGTGGTACTGTCTTGCTATTTTCGTCGATTTTTTTTATAATTCAGATATTGCGTAATACGTAAAAAATGACAGAGAAGACACAAAATACACACAATGTAAGAAAATACATTCTTTATCTCTGAAATTCGTTGAGTAATCTTTTGAACCCCGCAGTGTCGTACCGGTGCCCCAAGTACAGTGAGATAGCATCTTAGCATCTTTTAAACCCTGCAGTGCCGCCCCGGTGCCCCAAGTACAGTGAGATAGCATCTTAGCATCTTTTAAACCCTGCAGTGTCGCACCGGTGCCCCAAGTACAGCGAGATGCCATCTTTGCGTTCAACCAGTTAACTAACCAACCAACCAACAAAGTAAAAAACCAACAAACTAAATGCTACCAACGAACCACCCAACCGACTAACCAACCAAAAGATTTATAAAACCTCGTCAAAACAATGAGATATGCCCAAAGAGGCACAGATTTCCCCTAGCCTGTGTCTTGAGGCTGTATTTGCTGTAGAATTTGGACAGCAGACGTAAGAAGGTAAATACGGTTGTTGTGCAAACAGAATTAATGCAATCGAGGCGAGCCGTATATCAAAAAGGGTTTTATGACCAAAGTCAGTTCTTGTGACCCGGTACATACGAGAGCATTGTAACTTGTGAAGGATTTAGCATAAGAAAGGGATTTTCTTAAGAGTTTCTTTGATTGTTGTTGTGACTTGTGGTTATTAGGATAGTGATGCTTTATTACAGCTAAATAAAGTGTGATTGGTGTTTCGTATTTTCGAAATTTAGAAAATGTCAATGATTGATTTAAATCATAATTAGTCACACCAAAACTCTTTTAGTTATCATGGCCTTCATATCCTTTCGGAGATTGCCTTTATTAGTCTATCTTAGTTTAGAAGATTGTGTTATGATCACTGTTTTGAAAATGTAAGAAAAAACGTTTATACAACCTAAATTGATTAAATGTATTCCGCTATTTAGGTGTAGGGTTTGATGGCAAGAAAAGTAAAAATAAAAACTCAGCCAGAAAACAACAAACAACAGACAAACAAGAAATGTTCAACTGAGAAAAAGTTAGCTTATCCGTATCCCACCCTTTAAAAATCACTCGTTGAAAAAAGCGTTAAAAATTAGTGTATGCTTATAAATTTTAAAAATCATGTGAGCATTTCGGCACTGATTGCGCATGGGAAATTGAATCTTACTGGGGAAGTCACAACATAAATATATGCATCAGATCCATATAGAAATTGCCAAAATCACGAAATTAGACACATAAAACGATACCACGAACAAAATATTTTTAAAAGTATGCGCCAAGATTCGCTCAGTACAAAAATCACTGATGTTCTTGCAAATGATCCTGAGGCAGGCTTTAAACTTTTTAATTGTCGTAAGAGACATCATAGTCTACTTTTTCTGCGTGTAAAGAGAAACAAAATTAAAGAAGTGTAATTTTAAGAAGTATTTTTTTACATTTTCCAAACAGAAAGTACATCAACCGTTGATTATAAATTTGAGGAAAATATAGAATCCAAAGACGTCGGGAAAATGTATCGCCATTTACGGACCAAAAAAATATGCTCAGTAGGTGGAAATTATGTTCCCTTTCCTTAGTTTCTATTCCAATTGCTTTCTTAAGTCCAAAAGTAGACAGGAAATACCTTTTAGCAATGTAGAAATGAACTATACAATTACAAGCATATTTTATCAAATTAATAGAGACGTACAGCATCTACTGCATATCAGTACATCATCTTTTTTCCAGATCTTAATCTTTAAAATGTTCAACACAGTGTGAAATACAAAGAGTTCTTAGTGGGTTTTATAACGCAGATCTGTGCCAGGTCGAAAAATTTACGTCCTGTGACAGCGACCGGCAAAAAGATAGGGTTGGCAGGTTTTTGCCAGAAAAACAGAACTTTTTCATATAAACCAACAATAACATGGTTGTTACTTACTTTGAATGACCTCTGGTCCCCAGTCGTCTGGTTGTGAGGTGTGGAAACTTCTGTCTGATCGTCTGTGAAATACAAAACAACGTAGAAAATAAGTTCAATCATTCTTGATATCAAATGAGTTAATGTATACGTATACATTAGTCTGTTAACCTAGTTGTAAACCAGACATTTCTTGAGAACTTCTGAGGTTAAGAATGGAACGAAAAACAAAACGAAAGGAAAGTTGGAAAAGAAAAAGCAAGGCAGATGGAAGGAATGAATTAGAAATAAGATTGAAAGAAGCAAGAAAGAAAATCTACCGAAATGAGGGCTAGGGGACAAACAAAAAAGTAAAAAAGTATAGCACGTACAAAATAGAAGCAGGAAAATTCATGGAGATACGATACACTGCCTTCTACCTTCATGATGATATGCAGATAATAGTGCCATAGATGAAGTGTTAAGTACCTAACGCCTTTAATGGAAAACCATTTGTATAGATAGAAAGCGCATTTCATGCAAAGTTTCTCAAACAGTCCAAGGTACCGAGGGCATCAATTGTACGTTTTCGGTTCAATACTGGATTCGTACACCGTCTATAATATAATGAAACTTCAAGAACTGTTAGATTCAATGCATCTGTTACATCCCACTCAAATGGTTGGCGACCTCGCATGTAAAACTAGTAGAAATATCTAAAACGCCGACCGAAAACCGTAGATAAGAGTCTACATATACTATAAAGCAGCTTGTGAAATACTCAATACTAGCAAGAAGTATCTGGCTTATTGTGCCATTGTACATGTTCCATTGTACATTTGTACGTCTAACACATTTTATATCCAATCCGTCCATTAGTAAAGAGGGACCGAATTGTTTGAAAGTCTAAAGAAATCACCACGATCCACCCCACCATTGTCATTTTTTTTCTTAAAATCGACGAATCCACAAATCATTGAGAAATGATGACTTTTTGCCTTTCTCTGCTCTCGAGAAAGAAACCAAACCCAATTAGTCTACATATAGCCAACACTAGTATTTTAGTAGTCTCTTTTTACAATGATATTATTATCTGCCCATTGTTACATGTATGTCTCCTATGTTTTTACCATGTACTTGCAATTTAACTTTGAGAATGAAGTTATAAACTTCATTCTATACAAGTACACCATTCCTGGGCGTTTTCTTCAGATAGTCATCTTATAAACAACCCAATGATCTTAAAGATTGAGGTCAGATATTCGTCTTAAGTGCCTTGTCTTAGCACAGGGATTAAGTAATTAATCATGAGGGAACACCGATTTTGCAGATTTTTCGTATTAATCTGAACTACTTTTGTAAAGCCTCCTTTTTACTGACTTTAGCCGGCGATCCCGCTGCGCTCTCACTGTGACCTAAAGCGGATGTATGTAGCCCTCGATTTCGTACTGAATACAACATACAAAATGTTAAGAATGGCTGAAAAGACAACAAAGCACAGAAAAGAATCTAATTCTTTTTTGCTATACATTTCAAGCGATCTGTAATATTTTAGCTCACAGGGAGAGAGCGCGGCGAGAGCGCCGTGCTAGTGGAATGGATGTGCAGTATAAAGTAATACCATATAAAAAGAGGTTTCACGCAAAAAAGCACCTTTCATAGGTTTTAAAGGGTTATACATCCTAATTTGTCAACTAGACCGCAGCAAGCTCAATTGTTTCCGTTTTAGCTCTTTTACGTGTAACAGCTATAAGCAACATAACATTACCGGTTTTCGTTGAAGATTTTGAGTTCAAAATATAGAATAAACAGAGATTCTGTTAAACTGTTTGGCAAAATAAGAACAAAATTTCTGTAGAATAAAGTCCCTTATGTTTTAGTCCTTATAGAAGCCTTACTGGGTGTGCACTTTATTTTTAGATTGGAGAAAAATCTCAAAATTTCGACAAGACTTTAAAAGAAACCATTCGTTGTTGTGAAAACCAGAGATGTATAAACGTATGAATAGATGATATGCGACGTGGATACAATAATGGTAGCCTCTTTCAATCCACATTTATTTAATGTGGTATTCAAGCCTACCAAAGCTTTTCTGAACCTTACTAGAATAGCACTGTTTCACTGTAGCGCTTTTTTTTGCTGAAAGTGTAGATTTGTGTATCTTCCATTGTCTATAGATATCTATTCATTTCTTTACACTACCAGAGAGAGGAAACAATCTTTATATTATTATTTTCATATTAGCGCTCATACCCTTGAAGTAGAAAGGGGGAGATATAAGAGATTACCAGTGTGTGAAAGAATTTGTAAATAGCAGAGGGAGACGAAACACATTTTATTTCTAAATGTCCATTCAACCGAACCGAAAAAAATCACACTGTTTAGAGAATCCACAAAGACTTATCCCAACTTCCCCACATTGACAGACAAACAGAAAGCCACTTTTCTCTTGAAATCGCAGAACCCACAAATTTTAGAAAAGTGGGGCTTTTCGTCTCCCACTGCTTCCAAAAAAGAAGTCAAACCCAACCTGTTTAGAAATAGCCAACACTAGTATTAGAGTAGAATATTGTTCGTAACTGTCCATTGTCACTTGTATATCTACTATTTTAAACCATGTACTTGCAATTAGCCCTCGGGCACGAACTTGCAAATAAACTTCTGTCATTATTCTTCGATGGCAACACCGCCATTTTGACAGTGGCGTGGACACCCACCTTTCCGAAGGTTGCTGCGCATGCGGGCTCCAGTTTTTCCCTACGGCAGAAGTCCAGATAGTGCGCGTACAGAATACACCTCGGTAGACACACGCCCTCGCACATGATGTAATTCTCTTCCAACCTGGAAATAAAAGCGACAATATTCTATTAATTGTACGAAAAAGATTGCCCGTGCATCTGTTATACCCCATTTTGTCACATTTGGCGAAAATCGATCGGACGAGCTTATAGTAATAACTTTATGGCACAAAAATTGTACAAGGTACAAAGTATGTTTTATATATGACAGGGACAGTTTTCAGGTGAAAAATACGCGAAACCCTCTGTCGATCTTAAATATGGCCGATCTTTCATGGATAAGCCCGAAGATCATCGATAATGTGACAGTGGTTGACGTTAACAGGATGCTTATATCCCCTTTCCACTAGGACGGCGCTCTCGCCACGCTCTCTCTGCAACCTAAAGTTTGAGAGATTGCTCAACGAATTGTATAGAAAAGAACGAATCTTTTTACGTTTTGTTTTCTTCTCGGTCACATTTTTACGTTTTGTATGATATACCAAGTGTGACAGCGAAGGATACACATATCCTTTTTAGCGCGATCGCCGTCTAGTGGAAACAGTACTCTCCCCTTGCTTGTAGTGTTTAAAGAATCGGACATGTTCGTGTAACGAATTTCATATGTTGTATCTACGTATACCATCAATGTGAAGAGACCACTGTACAAAACTTGTGATTCAGCTTTCGGGCTACAACAGTTTTCAATCTAATAACCCTTTCTCTCTTTCTTACAATAAAAGTTGCCCGTGCATCTGTAACAGATGCTTATGGGTTGCGCTTATCTCCATTTCTGTAGCCCGTGGGCCACACATATGTGCAAGCCACTACAGCAGGTGGTTGCCCGCTGGTAGTGATGTGAGTTCAACTCAACTTTTCCTCTAAAGTGCCGAGTACTAAGCAGAGTAAACAAATTGTACAAATCTTTAATATGTCTCGACCGGGGATCGAACTAACGACCTACCAAATGCAAGGTTCTAATAAAGTTAAATGGGCATTCTATTTCTTTGTGTAAAAGTTAAGACTAAACGATTGATAGACAGCCTCCAAATAGACTATATTGCATGTGTGTTTGTTTCGTATATGTCGTGCCAGAGGTAAGTTTAACCTAAAACAATTTAGAGCAATTCAAAATTTAGCTAAATACCTGTGCAAATAGCGCCTTACAGAGTTTACAAATAACTAATAATCATTACAATCAATTATACGAGACCTGAAATACATATTTCAGAATCTAAAACTTCTCAAATATCTGGTAAATTAAAATAACTAAACGAACTAATAATACCAATAATTCATTTATTGTTTCGCCTTCCTTGTAAAAAGGTGAGCTCTTTGTCACAATTCTCCGACAAAAAATATCATGACTAGGGAAATTGGGGAAAACTGACCAATAATATGAATAAAGCGTACGCGTGTTCAGAATGATGTTTTATGAATAAGGAATTCCTATAAAAATGTGTTTACAGTGTTGTTGTTTATGCAGCCAAGCGTGGATGTAAGTCGGGCGGGACTTGTTGACATGTCTCTCAGTTTGTTTGTTTAGTTATTTATCAGGAAAACAACTTCGGCGCCACACCTGGAATGCGCAAGTCGTTCTTTCGTTCGGACCCTTTTAGCGACTAGTGTTGTTGTTGCTGTCTCTCTAACCGCTTCAATTCGTCGGTAGTTGGTCACATACGTCAGCAAGTTTCTTTATTGTTTCGGTAGAAGGATATATCTTTACAGGGCGGGTTTGCAATCCCTTCCGCTTTATATAACGTGCTCGAGGTACCTCCTCGAACACGGGACCTCAATATTACGTTTTTTCTTTAAAAAACAGGTGCAATTCCAACCGAGATGCCCTACCCAGGATTGAAACAGGGCCTCCCAATAATCAACTAGATGGAACAGGACCTGAACTATGAGGCGGCTGCCAGCCACAGGGACATCTTGATATGTAGGGAGGCGGAGTAGAAAGTCAAAATGTCTTATTCTAAAAAGAGCTTCCATATCTGCATTTCTGTAAGTGTTCAAGGCAGATATTAATTCTATATCTTTATTAGAAATTTTCAAAAGCTAAACTTTCTTTAATAGAATTTCTTACACTGTGGTAGTTGCTTTTTTCTCTTTCAACACAAATGAAATGTATACCTATGTTTTATTATTTTCCAGTCCCCAGTATTCTGCATCTTTTTAATGGGCTTTCTTTATTCTAGTCTCATATCGGCAAGATAGAGGAATCCCGTACCGAACCTTGCGAATGGTTCATATAACGTATCACTGTACATAAATTTGTTAAAAGCATTTCCTAGATTCAGTGCTTTTATGGCAGTTTTCCATTTTTTTTTTCTTTTTGACCAAGGGAGAACTCCTTATGTCCCGAATATATTGTCGCCGTGCGTTTTGTTAAACAACAATAACGATAACAACAACAACAACAACAAAACTCTTTGCTGGCTTCCGACGGCTTTAAAAAAAGGCATAGGTACCTGTCATACAATTATATTTTACCTTGTTTTCGATAGCAGTACAAAAACATTTATCGGTAGATCTAGGCGGACCAATATCGCTTTGTTACCCACATTCACGCCCACTAAAGTCATTAAAAAATAACAAAAACCACAGTTTGTAACTTAGCACTTAGCTATTCAACTATTGTCCAATTCTAGACGTTTTTCTAACACCAAAGATCATTTGGGCCCCGCTACCTACGGTTGGAAACTGTTGATTGGACAAAGTTATATTTTAATGAATTATGATTTCAGAAATATAATATAATATAATCCATATTGTAAACGTAAAATTTGAAAGACAACAAATAAAACAAGTATTATAACAATGTAGTGCAGTTCTTTATAATGAAATTTATTTCAACAATAGATAGGGATTTGATCAAATAAGATTGATTTTCACATGTTAGAAAACTTAGTTGCATTAGGAATATGACTTTTTTCTACAGCACCTAGAGTGTAAAATGTCGGAAAATATGATTTGCACAAGTCTATAGATATAATAATGATGATGATAATAATGCAATATATTCCTGTCTTTGGTATAAAATCTGCATTCTGTCTCGAAATTGTATTTTAAAAAAACATGGAAATATTTTTGAAATATTTTCTTTCAAAGTTTGAAACAAATTTGGCCCTTGCAGCTAGACAAAAAACTGACAGGGGTCCCAAACCGACCCCATTTACTTTCCCTCCAAGGAGCTATCTACCGCTCAAAAGAAAAAAAAAATGAACATAGTATATCCAGAACTCGAGATATCAAAACCGTAATCGCTGCAGTAGCATAACAAGCCGCTAGGGGGCTCAGCATCTACTTGTGTCAATGTTGCATCAAAGCCTACCTACATATCAAGTTTAAAAACTATCCAGTGGACTCAGGTATTCTTGAGTTATCATGTTCATAGACAAACAGACAGACAGACAGACACACATACATATACACGCGACTGAAAACATAATCTTATTGGAAAAGTTTAACCTCTTATACAATTTTCCTAAAGGTGCACTCTCACTGCACTTGCGTCAAGCTTATGTCACTGTGGGGTTCAAAAGAACTTAACGAATTTCAGAGATAAAGAACGAACTCCTTTTTAATTTTTGTGAATTTTGCCGTCTTGTAAGTTATACTTTAACGTATTACGCAATATATACATTATAAAAAATCGGAGAAAATAACACAACAGTGCCGCAGTGAACGAACCCCACATTGCCGCACCAGTTCTCCAAGGCCAGAGAGACAGGTACAAGGACATGTATGCATGACCAAAAACGTAACCTTCTTAGCAAAGGTAGTAATCTAACACTGATTAAGGTAATCTCAACCTACCATTGCAGAGTTAGGTGAGTTTGTTTCTTCTTGTCCTTCATCATTTGTGCCACCGTCTTTTTCTCCTTTCCAAGGTCATGTTGTTGTTTCTGCTCTTTGCGCAGGCGCGCCTCTTCCTCTTCTTCCGACTCTTCGCCGCTCTCTTCCGTCTGTGGTTCTGTCAACAACAACAACAACAAACAACAAATAAATATTATTATATTAGATAAAATAAATAGTAGCAAATGAAAGCAAGAGAATCGTACAAAATGATCAGACATCGATCCTTTTCGTGATCTACGGTGTGAAATTCTTTGCACGAAACCCCATAATATAGTAGTGCAATATACAGCAGCAAAATCAGTTATTCAAAGATGTTGCCAATAATTGTTGTTAGGTTTGTGTCTATATTTTGTTCTCTGCTTTGATTAGTTTTTTACGTGCAAAACGTAACTTATATTCTGTCACCATACTTCTAATGCGCAAAAGCGTTATATTTTATGGATGTTATCTAATATGATAAACGTCTTAATTTTTGTTCTTTGCATCACTTCAAAATTTGAAAGACTGTGAAATAACACTATAATAGTTTCCATTTCAATTACAGTTAGCTATAGCCAGTGTGATTAGAAAAAAACTTACTAACATTTAAATAACGGGAACTCTGTATGCTGTAATGTCTATGAACCAATGTCCATCAATCAATCGTTCGCGGGCATTATTGTCTACATCTTATGCCAGTTATGAACAGAATATTGTATTCAATCATCATTCATTTGCTGGGTGTGTCTTCAATCTTTCTCAATTTTATTTGAAGTATTATACTTTCATATTCATTTGTTTCCAATATTGCGTGTACTGAAATTGTGGAATAAAATAAGAACTGTTTATTCTGTCCATTTGCATTTTTCTTTGACACGTGAAGCTTTGCTATGTGTTGAAATCAATGAAGGAACAATAATGTTTTAGTTTGCATGTATAGTTTTCAGTCTACATTTCAATGTCAGCTGTTGTCAGAATTAGGAAACTTTTATATGTTAAAAACCTTTTTTCTCAGAAATGGCGGCAGAAATCATTTAAACTGACGGCTGGTCGGATACCAGACGTTTTTGTATAAATATATAAGTCATGTTATGCTGTCTTGAAATTTTCTTAAACTAAAAGCGCTTTTTACTATACAAAGTTTTTACAGATTAGTAGTAGTCTCTACTATCTGTTTCTAAAGGCAATTTGTATTATTTCCAATTCACCATTTAGCCCAAGGAAAGTACTGTTTTTTATATTATATTATAATACTATGTATAGCCGATTCACAGATTGCAATGTCTTTTTACAGAAGCTAATATAATTTTGTTCATTTCTGTTCCAGAAGTTTATGTATTAGGATTAAAACTTCCTTTTAATTCAGCATATCTTTAAAAAAACAAGTTGAAAAGGAATGTCTTTACAGAATGTATTACTTTTCTATACATATGAACGGTTCATAGATTGTAATATCTTTCTTGTCAATATGCTAAACATGTATTAATTTTTTTTTGTTCTTCTCTCTTTGAGAGTCTCATATGTTAGGATTGAAACTTATTATATTCTGTATATAGAATAAAAAACAATAACTTACAATCACGAACATATCATTAAAAACGTCTTTTTTGTGTGGCTAACGTACATGCATTGACCAGTAGATCAAAAACGTCTGACCGCTTCCAAATTCTATCTTTGCATATCGTACTACCTGGATGCCTTACCTTCATCAATGCATATAATCTTAAAATTTGAAATCTATGACACGTGTAAGCTAACAACATTAAGATATTCTCGAAAAAAAATTACACAAGGTTTTAATTCAAAGTAAGTAATATGCTCTTAGTTTACATGAGACAGTTGCAATTGTAATTTCTGTGGCGCTAAAACTGTATTTCAAATACAGTTGTACAGCTGATTTCAAATGTTACATTCTTACCCTTATTGTATTAAGAAAGACTATATCATGTTTTTATTATTATTAGCAGTATTTTTGAAGGGTGAAATAAAAATGTATAAAATCTATCAATCAATGAGAAACAATGATATAAAGCTTGCAGATTCCATACCTCAACAAAAACTTTTTTCATTATAGTAAATAAAATGAATTTTTTTGTTGTTCTATAGCAACAAATGAATTCTAAGACATGTTTTTAAAGATATTTTTCAGATTTCACACGTGTTGTAATTACGTAATAACATAACGTATAACATATGGCCATCAGGACGACCGTAACACATTAAACAGGTGCAAGGCGTACAGCTATAACCGTCTCTGTGTAAACTACAATAAGTGTTAGCGTGCCTGACTTTAGTTTACATGTAAACTTACTACACTGTACAGCCTCTTGTATACCACGACTTTATTATGTGTACACTCAAAACAGTTACAGAATCTTTCTCTTTTCCGAATGTTCGGTTTGTATGGAAGGCAGCCATTGAAATCTTATAATTCGCAGTTGCGTTTCGCTTATGTAGCGTTTTGAAAACTGTGCAACTGCAAGTTTTGCCATTGAGTTTTGCCACGTATATATACTTTCTAGTTCAATGTAAAAAAGAGACAGAGAGAGACAGGGGAAGAAAGAGAAAGAGACAAAGAGAGGAGAGAGAGGGAGGAAGAAAGATTTACATGGTCGAAGAAATTTTGCAAACTAAAACAAAAAAACGGAAATTACATAAAGTAACAAGAGAAATGTGGATAGCTAAAACGGATAAAGAAATTCTATTTAAACACCAGCTTCCAGTTTTGAGAATAATATCATGAAGAACTAGAATACGTTTCTGTTTCTATGTCATAGACATATTACAGGTAATTGTTAAAAAATGATAAAGAAAAAACATTAACATAAGAGAATACAAAAATACCATTAATCACAAGTAGAAAAGAGTATTATAGTTTGTGTTTGGCGACTTTGGATTAGATCCGACAGTGAAGTATATATGTAGACATTCTTAGTTCTTGACATAAAATGAACTATTAGATCAGAACAATACCTTATCGCTGGCTATGTCTGCAAAGACGTAAAAATACACTTTAGTAAACCTTTTGTTGAAAACCCAGTGTGGCAGTATGGTTCTGTTATGTATTTTTGGTATTAACGATGTTCCTGCTACAATGCATTTATGGGAAAAGCTGAGCATAGCAGTACGTAAAGCTTCAGCTATTTTCAACAAATCAGTTGCCGCGATTTTACAAAAGGGTGCTTGTATCTTGACATGCAAGTACGTTTTCTTTGTACCGTACGACTTTATACATTTGCAACGCAATATTCTCTCGCCCTAATCATCATTTCAGTCTTCGCTAATTCTACCAGATTGTGCACACAGCTCTAAAATGATTGCAATTTGAAGTCTTGGAGTTCTAACTTATGATGGTCTTTCAGCGTTGCAAAATACCATGTATCTATACGTCAGTACATGTTTTCTAGCCTCAGTCTGCTAACAAAGAAGTGGAAAAAAAATGGTTGGAATTCGCTCTGTTTAAACTCAAACGTGCCTATGTTTTGGGGTTGTATTGTTTTATTTTTGACGAAATAATGAACAACGTCTTGTACTCTGTTTTGTTCATTTTTTGATCTGTATATTTCATGTAAAACTATATATACACTGTCTGAAATATGAAGAAGCATAAAAGTCGCGAAAGGTGTACATGGAGTAATTCCTTAACCCCCTTCTAAACTTAAGAAAGCCGTTCAGTTTTTGATTAATTTCTGCATTGTTTTATTTTTAAAGATCCAATTAGCTATATCTTGTATTTCTATGTTTGGTCCATTTTCTAATCTTTATATTCCATGTAAAACTATACACTAAATGAAATACTTAGAATCGTACAACTCGTCAAATGTGTATACGGATAATTTCCCAATCCTAACTCTAAACTAAAGAAAGCCGTACAGTTTTTAATTGCTGCATTGTTTTATTTTAGACATTTGAATTAGCAACGTCTTGTACTCTATTTGGTCCATTTTCTAACCTGTATATTTCATGCAAAACTATGTACTGACTGTTATACTTAGAATCATACAAGTCGTGAAATGTGTATACTGAGAAATTCCCAATCCTAACTCTAAACTAAAGAAAGACGTAGAGTTTTTAATAACTCTTCTATCACGTTGTTTCAGGGATTGAGACACCTAATTACCAACCCTAAGCCCCTAAAGTAAAGATTGTTTTCAGATTTGTAGCAAAACAATGTAAGGATTATCCGGATTTGCGACGTAACTAAACAAGAGAAACTGATGACTGAATTTGATTCTATACTTCGGCACTTTTTGAAGTGTTGTGGATCAGTGTTTAGGGTTGACACACGGAGAGAATGGACACAGAAAAGCAACAATGGCGACGTTACTGTTTGCATGTTTTCCTGTGTGTTGAAGTCACTTAATCAGTGCCGCCATGACAGGTGTATATGTTTGTAACTTTCTGTCCTACAATTCCTTCTCCCCTAAAGGAATCAGATTCACACAGAGACGAATTGTTTTAGTGCAGTTCTTCGGAAAAGAATTACTAGAAAGTACAATTGCTGTGGTTGTCGTCAGTTCCACTATTTTGGGTAGATTTTGCGATGGTCACCTGTTCGCAGTGCCCGGTAGGTACAAGTGTTTGTATACACAACTGCATATATACATTACGTGTTACTACTACCTGCTATGGCACGAACAATGATAGATTTTTAGTTCCCTAAAATAGTAGTAAAAAAAAGAGAGAAGGGTTCTCTTTATGGCTTTACGAACCTGACTTGACGGTTGGGTCTGTGTCTTTGTCGGAGGGGGTGCCGACATCCCGGGCTTGGCTAGGGGAAGGCTCTCGGTCGGTTGTGTCGTCTGCTCCCGTAGCCGTCGTCCGAGTAGCCGGTCTGTCTACGGCGGTACCGTCGCGAGTTTTCAACCGCTTGCTCGTCGGCATGCTTCCGACTAGACGTTCAAGCTACCGATATCTTCGAACGTTAAGGAATATAGGATATTCCCTGAGACGAAAGAAAGGGTATGTCTTCCTTGGGAGCAGTCCTTCTCTTCTTCTCCTTCTTTCTTAAACGTCTAAGCTCACCCGGAAGAAAAGGAGCTCGTACGAGAATCGACCATTAAGAAAAAAAATGCAGACCGTTTTCCGCTGGTTGAAGAGTTCCGTAAACTCGGTTGGTCTCTCTCGGGGTCCCTCGCGTGGGTTGGCGACCGCTAGCCGGACAAGTGACCGGTGAACAAACTCTACTTCCCCGATCTACTTCTCCGAGCCGACAACTGTTTAGAAATGTGAGTAGTAGCCGTCAAAAGAAGACAACAAGATTTGCCTGTGACGTTTTTTCTGTGTCCACTCCGAAGCAAATGAGACGTAGCCCAAGCTATGCCGGAGTACTGACATGTGGTAGAGGAGTCTAAGCCGTTGTACAATCAGTTGGCCGAGGTGAAACAATGAAATACAAGCCCTTCATTGACGCTGACGTCACTCCAGCCAAAAATGCAGCAGCCACTAGGTTTACTCTTTACTTACCAGCCAAATGAGTCTGACCGGGTGAACACGTATTACTCATTAACGAAATTTCTCTCTCGAGCGTTTGGTCCTCTTTTCAATAGGTAAACCGTTCAGAAGGGCTACGGCGTTTTTACACCTCTCTACTAGGACGGCGATCTCGCCGCGCTCTCTCTGTGATCTAAAGTTTTGACAGATCGCTCAACGAATTACTCAGAGAAAAAGAATCTTTAAAGGTTCTGTGTCTTTTGTTGTCTTTTCGGTTGAACTTTTACATTCGTGTAATACACCGAGTATGAAATCGAAGGTAGTTTAGATCGCAGTGAGAGCGCAGCGTCAAGTAAAATGGGGGCCTTATAGCCCCTTTCCACTAGGACGGCGCTCTCGCCGCGCATTCTCTGCAACCTAAAATTTGGCAGATCGCTCAACGGATTTTATAGAAAAGAAACGAATCTTTTTATACTTTGTGTGTTTTGTTGTCTTCTCGGTCACACTTCTCGATAAAATTCTGTATAATCCACCAAGTATGTTAGTTTAAGTTGCGTTGAAAGCACAGCGTCTAGCGAAAAGAGGGGCTAATACAGCACTCACACAACGAACCAACTAGCCACATGTGAACGGCGCGGTCAAATTTGTCGTAGGACGGTCGTACGATCGATTTTGATGTCGTTGGGTTTTCAATCAGACTGCGATACAACAAACCACCGACAATGATTCATGACAGTGGGTTCAGAGTAGCTGAATTATGTATACGACAAATGCACGACTACCACACGATTGCTCTTACGATCGCACGACAAACATAAGACGTCATACTTTTTTTTATAATGTAATGATATCTTAACGCGGGTTTCCTGTTCTATCAAAGAGACCATACCCTTTTCCTACGTTTGAAACATTAAACTTCATTTTGTAGCATTTTCAGTTCCTAAAAAAAAGTATATCATATCTCTTCAAGTTGTCAAAAAAAAACGTGATTTCATCCTCTATCAAAAATAGCTGCCTATCAAAGTATATTCAGACATGTTTTTCTAATACTCAAAACGTAAGTATGACGTTTCAACTTACACAGGATTCCTGATATGAGTGATATAAAGGGGATATGCGATTGTGTTTATTCTCAAAGTTGATTGACATAACTCGACAAAATTTTGTAGGTTGATTCTTGTCCACATGTTATAAGGCAAAACGCCGCTAAAGACCATGCACATTATGCATGTATTGTTGTTGTGGATACATTTGTAGATTTGCAGCTTTATCGAAGAATAGTACAATAATTGCTGTCTAGTTTTACTATTCAGATTAAAATATTGAGTATTGTTGTTTTTTCTGAAGATTTATTCGAATATTCGACAAACACTTGAAAAACAGTCAAATAAACATATATTTGCTGTCGACGCTCATTCAAAACTGCAGGGTATATTTGTTACTTCGAAAAATCGCAAAGGACCCTTCCAACGTTTGTGGAATCGTTATGTAACTACTGCGTTACAACGCGGATGCATGCTATTCTCGTGTGAGTCAATAGATGGCGCTACTGAGTTACCGATGTCATCACCAACATCAATATTTAAATCTATATTTATGTTGATGCATCAATGTAATGTTTCTGTGGAGTGAGCTCGCCATTTTTTATGTGACTGGATGTAGAGTGGGCTTTGTAGCGTATTCATATTTTTTTACAATCATGCTACGTAAAAGAAGGCTTGATAGACGATCGATTTCAACAAATGTACTATAATTCTTGTCCTAGTACACCCCCCCCTGCATTGTCTATCATCGACCGTAGAACTTCATGACTATCTCACCATATGATCCAAAGCTTTCATAACTCTGTCCAATGACCTAAAACCGCCACATACAAAAAACAAACAAACTTTCAGCGGTGTATTCAATTAGACCTACTAACGTTCTAAGAGATATTCATGACAATAGAAAATGCAAACTTCTGACACACCGGTGTTCGATACATTCGTGAGAAGAACTCTAAAACATCGTTTGTTTTTTAACAAGGCTTGCCTGATATGAGTGTTGATGGTAGACGTATTGATATGTCTTCTCGACACCTTCTTTTCTTTCCTATGCGCTCGTCAGCGACTTTAGTAAGGTGTATAACAATTACTTACAGTACAAATAAAAAGACATAACGTTATATGACTGTCTATAGCAATGAATAAGTCAACATGATCTAGCATGTCATTTACACTATTGGTTCTATGGTACAATCATTCGTGAAATTTGCTTACTTGTACACAGTAAGTGTTATCTCCTCCCAGAATGTAATTGAATTCAAACAGAGAGTAGCAAATTCTTTAGAGTAAGCGGAGAGTAATTATGTGAACATCTCTGTTCGTTTATCATTCTATCGTTAACGTAACAATCCATAACAAAGTGATGTTCGTCTTTGATCTTCATTTGGGCAGAATATTCATGGACAAAACCTCTGGTCACGGGGAATTTTAGTACATCTTCCGGGACCAACATTTCGTTTGTGGCTACAGATTATTATCTTTTGAATGATGACACTGTTGATATCGTGAACAATACATGCATAACAAAGTGACGCTCGTCTTCGATCTCATTTGGGTAGAATATAAAAAAAACCTCTGGTCACGAGGAATTTCAGTATATCTTCCGGCTTCAACATTTAGTTTTTGACTACAGATTCTTATCTTTTGAATCTTGCCACCGTTGATACAGGTGACGCCATGGGGATGTACTTGAAACTTCTGATCCTGCTGGTCCTAGCAGCGGCCATCATTGCCGACGTCGCCGCTCAAGAAGAACCACCTGGTGGTATGGGGAAGGGGGTGGTTTCGGCCTTCGTGGCCGTGGTGTCGGCGGGAGACCCGGGCTCTATGCCGACGGTCACGTCGCCGAAGCTCGCAAGCCTCGAGACCTGGGAGACGGTGTGTATGATTTACACATGGTAAAATCGATCTACCCACTAATATGTAGTACTACACAAACATGTTGTCCTGATACTACTCATTACCATAATACCACGTTTACTGAGATTTCTGCAAATTTGACAAATGACCAACGCATCATTTTCTCCAGTTACATGTTGTTGTTACAGCTTACCTTTGTCACTTCTGTGTATCTTTTTATGGTAATGGCTGTTACATTAAAAATGGACTACGCTAAACGGAATGTCCAATGAAAACGAAGAATAAAGTGTATTCAGAAAATCTAACATCTACGGTAAGTGATGCAATATACTTCTTTTGGAATGCTACGTGTATTCATATCCCATTTCTCTTGGGACGGCAACCGTTGAAAAAACAAACAAATACGGACTTATACCAAAACTGCCCTTTTCTGCACTTTAGCCGATGCTGCTCCGATGGAGATAGTGAAGGAGGCGAGGGAAAACCGACCCCGGGCCCCTCCTCGCGGGGGATTTTGAAAAGGAGCTTTGAAAGCTCGGCGATACAGGAAAGTACTGCAGGTAAAGCCCCGGTCACAAGAATCGTACGATTGACTGCGATGGAGGTTTTATGCGCGGCATAAGCGCAGTACGTCGTAAGTCGGGGAAGAATCGGAAGCAATGGTTTAAATATATGAAGCCGTGGTCACAAGGATCGTAGTGCATCGTACGATGAGGTCATTAGAGCGTATTTGCGTCAATCGCAGGTAAATCATAGTAAATCGGGGAGCCTCCTATGACGAAAATAGGACTGAAATGGATTTTGAACATGTTCAAAATTTCGCTATCGTCGTAAGATTTTATTTGCCCCCAAAGCAGACTTCATTACGGCAATTTTTGTCTACTGATGAGGTTTTAGATTTATGAATTTTTAGCATGTTGTGATGGTTTCAGTTTTCCCTGATATTGTCGATATTGACGAAAAGGGAAAATATATCAGTCGCAACTGCCCGCGGCGCCTGGCTATATGATAATAGCTCGATAACCCCTCGTCTTTCAAAGCTTATTGTTTGATTGCAGATAATCGAAGTGGAGAAAATTAGATTTTGCGCGGCTTGGGTTTAAAATGTCACATGTTTGAGAGTCCTTTCATGTGGTATGGCACAACTTACATTCTTTGTACAAGTTAGATACTGACTAGCAAAATGAGCATTTACAATTTGCACGTCAGTGGATGAACTACGACATTTGTCTCAGGTGAAATAAAGAGACAGACTAACCGGTTAGACAGCATCTACAGACCGAGTTTGATACGGGCACGTCAGCACTGCAAGCTTGAAGATCTTTAACGTTTTCACCAACTTTTAGGTCTCACAGGTGGGAATACCTTTATTGGACAGATTCTACCTGTGCATGCAAGTTATCACACACATACATGTACGTAGCTATAGTTTTATTAAGCATGTACTGATGTCTCTCCTTCCCTCAACGACAAAATACAAAACCTTACCCCCAGGGAATTCTTCTGGTTTTCAAAATGGCGATACGCTCGAATTTTTATCTTGTTTTTAGTGTAACGTATTTGAAGGAGGGGGGGGGGGGCATATAACGTTATGTATGTACGGGCGACGCGCCTGCCCTGTATAGCCTGTACGTTTTCAGAAATACGTGGCGGGCGTGGCCACCCAAAAACGTACGTACGGACAAATTGCACGAACGGCGGGTTGTGTCCTTAGCTTTAGGCTGACAATACGTAGTTTGGGTTATTACTAGTCTGTGTTTACATAATCTCTCGCTGGCTGGGGTAATGAGGGATGGTAACTGTCGGGCTAGGAGAGCGATTTAGTGCATTATCCGCAGCGACCCAAGGTGAAACGATTAAAGAAAGTTAAGATATGGGCAAAAAAGTCCGGAGTGTCGCCTGAAGGGTCATTGAACGGTCTCTGAACAAAATTCTTCCAATTTCAAAACGGATAGCTCATCTGAGAAACTGTAAGTTCCATTAACTTTTTGGTTATATTTGTAATGCACAAACGTAAAACTTTTGCAGCGTTTCCGTGAGTCGCGTACTTTTCTGTACAATTATGCTGTTAATGAAGGCTTGATAGACGAGTACCGAAAATTGCACTAGAATGTCTTTCCTTACCCTTTTCTACATTGCATTTTGTCCACCACTTCGCTGTCAAGACGATCTAGTCAAAACCAGGTGTCAAGGCCATGTCAACACGTGAATGTCCGGAAATTCGAAATTTCTGGGTGTATACATGTCCAGGAGTTCCCAACCCGGAAACCTGGCTTTACATGCGGTGATATTATGCCAACATTCATACAGGTGAAGCCATGAGGATGGACCTAAAACTCCTGCTGTCGGTGGTCCTAGCTGTGGCCATCATTTCCGATGTTGCCCAAGGCCAGGGCCGATTTGGTATTCGCGATGGTGGCAGGGGACCTGACGATGAGGGCGGGAGAACCGGGCTCCGTGCCGAGGATCATGTCGCCGGAGCTCGCAAGCCCCGGGACCTGGGAGACGGTGTGTATAATATACACATGGTAACATTATTATATGCACAAAGTACTGATTATACTTTATCTAAATTACGAAAAACGGCATGCATGATAATAAGAAAGTACATGTCTTAAGTGTAATATTTTTGGTTCTAATATTCTTTTTTTTCAATACTACTTTGCTCCATTTCATACTCCATAAACTCTGTCAGTTCTTAGCATTTTTAGACGTTTTGTCGGGCTTTATACAGAAAAGCTAACAATAAAGAAAGCACCAACAATGCAAAAAAAAAAAAAAAAAACACGTGGAGAACCAACCATAGCCGAACCTCTTCTTGGAGAGTACTTTTTCCACAAAGGCGGCGACCATTAAGAAAACACCTGACTTATACAAAACTCTCTTTTCCGACGTTTTAGCCGATGTTGCTCCAAATGGAGACGGTGAAGAAGGCAAAAGAAAACAAGCGACTGGGGTTGCCTCCTATATATACTGGACGCTGAAATGGAGCTTTGGAAGCTCTACAATACATAAAGGTACTGCAAATTAGTACGGGCGTGATCATATAGGTCGTGGGATCGTCGTACGATCGCTAACTTTTGGCATTTTGGAGGACAAAAATGTACGTCTCCTACAACTACAACCCTCAACAGTCTTGATACACAAAATGCTGTCTTACCTGCAGACTATAGCTAGCTATATAGAAATTCTTGCAAATGCGTTTGATGACTGCGAGAACAGGCTAGTATTGTAAGTTTGTAACCTTTAATTCTTGAGATAACTACACATTTTGCTATACTTCCCATAGTATTATATGCATTACGGAGAAATATTTATTATCACTGTGTTGTCACCCTTGTAGCGATAACAACATGATTTCAAGGCTTGTTTACAATAGCGTGAATCAGTGAAATAATTGTTTATACTGTATTGATCCTGAAGAAGGCGACAGTGGTCGTCAAAAATGTGATTCGTGTAGACCTCTCTCATGGAAGAAATTTTAGCATTGTGCTATAATCATTGTTATATCAAAGTTGCAATTGGCTCATTGATTGGAATTTTTGCAATGATATGCTTAATAATCAAATCTTAATTCCTTTAGACTTGTCAGCTGCGACTACTGGAAGACAATCAGATATAGGCAAGTGCTGCAGAAAATTCAAGAGCTGTCTTTTGCTAGTGGTCACATTTCAGTATACTTGAAAAGGATACTGAAAAATACATTCTCCAAGTAACTTGATAGTTCAGTTCAGTTCAGTTCATCCTCTTGGAGGTGACACCTGTGTCTCCACTCGTTTCTGTCCAGCATTACTGATCGGAGTTCGTTGGCCTCCAGACCTGTTTTGAGACTTGATAATTGAGACAAACTAGTATTCAGCTCAGCAAATCAAACACGAAAGTTACATTGTTGTTCCAAGTCAAGGTAGTTTTTGGATGCTGAATGTATACCTCATGCCATATTAGTTTGCCAACAATAATACGAGTCGTCCAAAATTCTGTACATTCTCTGTGGAAAGATTAAGAAACACAGATATGAATAGCGCACATCCGTAAACTACGTCTCTCCTTGTGTCAGTGTTATCATACTCATAGCATATCTGTAGAATGTGCTTCACAGCGAAAAGTTTCACAGGACACCGAATATAAAACTTGAATCGTGTACAATATTTTGCTTTTGTGAATATTTGCACTGTTGTTGTTTTACCAACCGCTTTGTCAAGTTGCGTCATCGGCCAAACAAATATGACCAAAGAAAACAGTAAAATAGGTAAATATTGATTTTAAAATGACATACCAACATGCTTGTGTGCAAAGTAAAGAGAAAATGTACGAATGTGCGTTCTCAAGATCCCGTCAATCTGTGATCTCGGTGTGCCAGTTATAGTTATAAGTGTTTTAAGTAGCTAATTATATATAATCACACCTGCGTACAATGTTGGTACCTGCAAAGCTGGTGTGTCTTGTTATCTTAACCACAACGCATAATGTGAAATGATAGAGGACGCTCTGACTTCTCAGATGGCATCACCCTCAACATCAGCAACAAGCAGAACTTGAAGATCTCATTCTCCTGTGAAATATGTTAGAAAGTAATTTGTTTTACTGCTCAAGACCAGTTTGTTGTTGTATTTGTTGGGGCATACCATCTACCCCCCCCCCCCATGTTACAACAGTGAGTTTTGGAAATTTCCCATAGCAAGAGCCATGATCGTTGTTTGTAACACTTCCCTTCTCTGAATCCCAAGCTATGTCTTTGTCACAAAAGTTGGTTCCCCGTGCTGACCAGCGAGCTTTCCATGGACTATATACCACACGACTCGGAAAATGAATGTCGTACTGTATACTACTGCAGTTCTTGAAAATACTGCTAGGGTAAAAAAATCACTATGTGTTTTTCCAGACCTCAATCACTTCTTATAATAGTAATAATTTTACGGTCGCCAGTGGAAAATGTCGACACGTACACGTGAACATTGTCTGCAGTGTGTTTTTGGCACACTATTGACAGATTGGCCGAAGAGGCTCGGTAGGCGTCACTCCACTGACAGGGTATGTAATGTAAAGTGTATTTCGCAATTGAACAACGCCGGGGGCATGGCGAGCATACCTCTAGATTCCGAGCTCTACCAATAACCCCACACATGACTTCTTACATACCAAATATGTATAAACCTGTCAACTCAAAGCATGTTGGGCCACGGGTTATAGGTGTGAACACCCAAACACAATACCCCCATTTGAGGTGAACGTCCCTGAAGTAGAAATGTCGGTCAAAGTTCGCGTCTATTGCTGAGTACACTGCGTAATTTATAGAGCTTGTACATTGGCTGACCTTTGGACTTTGACTTTACGTCGTGGTAGCGTGAACTTCAGCTATGGCGGCGTTGAACATGTTGGGAAGGGTTCTGGGGTTTACCCTACAGAATATACTGCCTGTGATGGCGGTCCTCCTCTTGGTTACCTTAGTTCTAGCAGCGGTGTATCTCTGGAAGGAGACTCGTTTCCAGGAGAAAGCTTTGGCTCCCTTTCCGTGTCCCGAGAGGCACTGGCTCCAGGGAACCATGGACTTAAAGAGGGTAAGTTTGTAGTTAACGTTACATAATTCCCAAGAAGACAGATTGTAAAGTTACTGTTTTGCAACATTTAGTTTGTTTGGTATTTATTTTTTGCGAGATTCATGATGGTTGACAACATGTTACATGTATAATGCACTGGCAAACATTGGAAGGACAAGATTGTACAATAGGCAAATAACTGCAGCAAGGGTTAACCTTTGAACAGTGAGCCAGCTATTCAAATAGATCCCCATTCAGCTTGGATTTGCTCGTTTTGCAATTGCTTTGTACGATGAACGGCATGGTTGAAAACTTTTAGTGGGGATACAACGCTGCAGTCTGAAATTGATGCCTACGCAGATGTTGTCCATGTAATCAAATCAACGTGGCCATATAGGCAGTTTTCTGCTGCAATTGTAAGGTCTCAATAGAACACAATAGTTATCCGCGACTCGAGCTCATGTCCCCAATAGTAGTTGGGATCACCGTACAAGGCCGGCGTGCGTCAAAGTACGTGCAATTGTTATTATTCCGTGTACAACAGCGAGTTTGAAACTGTGTTGAATGGTAGAGGAATTATATATCATATCGTGACAGTTTAAGTTAGATTACAATGTTTCTTCGGTCGGAGTGAATTTGCGCATGGATACTGTTACTGAACACTGTCTGTGCGTCGTTTGCAGTTCTATGACCTCCGTTTGGGGTCAAATAAATTGCTTCTTTAAACGAACGTGCCGGCAAATCTATGCTCATTATCAGATATTTTGTACATTATATCCTAAACGTCAACATATTGAATTCTTGTAAATTGTTTTTGTCAACATTTACGGCTGTTCTGTAACAGTAATTTACTTCATCCAGCTATTCCTGGATCGTTGGTCTCCGTTGCATTAAAATCTTATCTGTTGCATTGGGTTTCCTTATATTTCATATAAACTTTCATATAGTGTGGGACCGTGTAGTGCAGTGGCAGTTTCTTCGGCCCGTGACCGAGAGGTTGCCGAATCCGCCTGCTGTGTTACCGATCTTGTGCCCTTGGGAAAGGCACTTTACACGACTTTCCTCACTTCACTCAGGTGAAAATGAATACCTAGCTTCGGCTCGGGCCGTCCTTCGGATTGGACGTTAAATAGAGGTCCCGTTTTCGGGGAGAGCAACACCCCAAGCACGTTAAAGAACCAGCCACATGTGCAAACACCTTCTAATACCAAAGCTTCTTCCCCCAGATTAAGAAGCATCCGGAACACGTCCTGGAACACATGACTGAGATGGTCCAACGGTTCCCGCGATGTTTCCAACAGTGGATTGGTCCGTTCCGCGGAGGACTGATGGTAGTACATCCAGAACTTGCCAAAGAGGTTCTAAAAACAATCGAACCGAAGTCCAGGAGCTACGAGTACCTTCGACCATGGCTAGGTAAGCTGAGCTACAGGTACCTGTGCAACAGACTTTTCATGTGACGTCATTTACGCCATGTTTGAGTGTAACGCCCCTGAAGAACAATAAGATGCCATTGCAATTGCTTGTTCCAATTACCCGCCAATACAGTGACCGGGCGATTCAAATTATAATTACTCGTCACCACTCTTGGTATATGTAAGAAGAAATTCATTTGGCTTTAATGGTGGGGGGCGGTACAAGCTTCCAACTACCTTTGACCTGTTTCTCACGTCACACATCCGGAGGGTAACGTATCCTGGGTAATAGGGCCCTTACTTACGCCGACTGCCCGATAATTTTGTTTGAGTCTGGTAAATTCCGTTCAAGTCACATCATTTACATTGTCCTTTATATCACAAATCAAACATTGAGTTCGGCCGACGTTTCTGCTGGTTTAGAATTATTTTAAGCGTATTATAAGCGTTGGATGGACGTCGCCCAATCCCAATCCATTATGTGACGGGGCAGATTTTCAGCGAAAGATATAGTAGAAGCTGGGTGATTTTTTTAAATTCGGCGAGCTCTAGCCAATCTATAATATGGCACCGGTGCAATTGGGATCAAAGATAAGTCTGGGACCATTCTGTCAAGAGAAATTTGATGCAGATTTACCCCCCTCCCCCCGTATTACAGGTGACGGCCTGCTCCTAAGTAAAGATGAGAAATGGAGGCGGAACCGAAGACTGTTGACTCCAGCATTCCATTTTGAAATCCTGCGACCCTACGTCAGAATTTACAACCAGGCAACGGATGTGTTCATGGTAATGTGTAACCAATTATCAATTTCAACCATAAATACACTGATACTAACACGAAAAATACATGGCAACCAAAAATTAGCAAAACTAAAAAAAAAATGTTTCCTGTGCACGCAGATTAGTAATCTCAATGATCTTGAATATCAATTCCTATTTAAAGAAGGTTGATTACTGACTTATCCTACCAACTTTGAACTGCACTTCCTGTCAATCCCAACATCTCGAAACGCAAACAGGCACTACCTTTATATATGGAGGTGATATTGATTATCATTTGCATGTATACTCGTACCTCTCGTCTGGTTTTGTTAATAATGCTAACCTAAGAAAGTACGTTTAGGTGCTAACTTTGATTATCTCGAGATGATTTGAACTATTTCACCCCCCCCCCCTCAGGAAAAGATGTCCAGAAGTTTCGCCCAGAAGGGTAAAGCCGTGGAGATCACCAAACACGTGAGTCTGCTGACATTGGACATCATTCTGCAGTGTGCATTCTCCCACAACATCGACTGTCAACGTGTTGGGTAAGAAATAAACTGAAAGTTAGTATTACTTCTCTGTTAACGTTTTTCTCTGTTTTCCTCTTAGGACAATACTCCTTGTACTTAGATTATTTAGAGCTACTTGGAGATTTGTCAGTCGAGACTCTACTTATCTCGTAGGTGTTAAAACGTACAATAAAAGCCTTCCTGCCTTCTTTCCTTTCTTCCTTCCTTCCTTCATTTTATCCATTTAACCATCCATCCATCCATCCATCCATCCATCCATCCATCCATCCATCCATCCATCCATACATACATACATACATACATACATACATACATACATACATACATACATACATACATACATACATACATATATACATACATACATACATACATACATACATTTATAAAATATTTACTTTCTTGCAGAGACAAGCATCCGTACGTCGGTGCAGTGTACGCCATGACACAGCTCATCATGTCTCGTACAAGGTAGGATTCACACTAGGAATATTTTATTGAGTAGTTATATCGACCAGAACATCGATTCATATCTCTTTTTACACGCCCAAACGAAATCTGCCCCAAACCTTTCGAAAGTTTTCCCTCTACCTTCAAAATGCAATGATAACCTCTTTCGCTACGCATGTGCGGGCGACAAGAATTATGGGTGATATGTCAAAGGTGAGGGCCTCATGGATGTAACGATCCCGCCATTTTGCAGGCGTCATTACGTTCCAGACATATCGTGCACATCTTACCGATGGTCGAGACGAGACTGTTTACTTCTGATGGGCCTCCACCTTTGACATATTACCCAGGATTCCTGTCGCTCGGATATGCGTAGTGAACTCTGGGAAAAAGCTCGCGACGTAATGTTTCGTGCAACGTAGCAACATCTATTCATTTTGAAAAGCGCCGGAAGTACCTACAATTATTACACCCTTCATCATTAGAAAGATTGACATTAACACCCTTAGAAAGGTACCAAACACACCGACGAAAAGTTTTCAGGTGATTCTACTGTCAAATTGGTTGTCTGAAAAAACTCTCAGAAGTGCAAGGTAGACTAAGTGTTTTTGCGCCTTCGTTAACAAAAACCTACTTCTATTGTAAAATCAAAATTTCGCCTTTGTAGAAACCCTTGGATGATGCACCTTTGGCCGATGTACCGACTGACATCAGAGGGCCGGGAGTTTGTTAAGCTGTACAACCTTGTCCATCAACAGGCTGATGACATCATTAAAGCAAGGAGACAGGTTCTGGTAAGTAGGGTAGAGACTACCAGAGGCAAACAGTGCTGCTTTGCTTAACTCTTTAACTTCTAAAATTTTGTAAGAGAGGTCGAATGTCGCTAACAGATTGGTACTGCCTATTAGCCTTTGGAAAGACGGAGACAGCTCGAGAGACAGGTACTAGGTACAGAAAAACGGAGACAGAGGAAGGCAGACAGAGACAGGGGGTGACAGCCAGACAGAGACAGGTGGTGACAACCAGACAGAGACAGGTAGTGACAGGCAGACAG
>NC_049987.1:18089215-18092103 GCF_000003815.2 Branchiostoma floridae | reverse complement strand
TCATACTTTTTGGGTAGTGGGCAGCCTTTGTTTTGGGCTCGTGTCCTCTAGTTATCGATGTAGTGTTGGACATTTGTCACAGTATAACATTGTGCGTCGTAACATGAACTTTTCTGGTTTCAGGCCATGACACGACAGCTAGTGGTATCTCCTGGAGTCTGTACTGCCTGGCTAAACATCCGGGGCATCAGGATCGAGTCAGGGAAGAGGTGGACATGGTTTTGGCGGGAAAGGATGACGAAGAACTGACATGGTAAATAGAACAGTCATTCATTCATTTAATAATTTGGTAAACAGAACAAAGTATGGATAAATATATATAGGGGGCCCGTATACATCAGGATACTCCAGCTATCACTAAAAAGAGACGGTGGGCTTTATAAACTTCCTGGTACGTTTGACCGATTGCTGACGTCACGTATCCTCAAAATAACGTGTTTCTAAGATCACGTGTCCGTAGAGCTCTCGTGCGTTCACGTCCTGAAGCGATTGGTCATCAGTATTGATCCTGAAGAAGACGACAGTGGTCGTTGAAAATTTGATCCATGTATACGAGGGGTGATCAGTAAGTTCTCGGCCTCACCAAGAAATAACAAGCACAACTCATATTTTCAGGCACAACTTCATAGTATGAAGTCTTTGATCAATATCCTCCAAATTACAAATCATTGGAGTCATTACTTTCCAGGCATTCGTTTTTTTCTAAATTAGAAGGTAAGTGGGGAGAAAAAGAAGGGTGAAGTGTGATCAGACAATTTGACCTCACACCTCAGGTTGCAGATCAATTGTCCACCTTTTTTTTCGTTATCCCTTACCCTAACGTTACTTGGTGTCGCCTGCAACATAATGATCACAATAATTTGAATTTTGGTACACATTTATATAAGACTTTATACATGTACGTGGGGTTATCAATAAGTCCTCGACTTTACCGAGAAATAATAAGCACAGCTCAGATTTCGAAGCATAGATGTCAAGTATAAAGTCTTATATAAATATGTACCAAAATTCAAATTAGTGTGATCATTACTTTGCAGGCGCCACCCAGTAACGTTAGGTGAGGGAGAGGGGAAAAAACGTGGACAATTGACCTGACCTGAGTGTGTGGGTCAATTTGCGCTGCTGGAAGTTAGAAACCCAATTCTTTTTGCTTGAAATAGGAAGAGAATCATTATCAAACATTTTGACCATGTCTTTTGTTAATTTATGGCATGGAGAACTAGACCCACACATGTCTGATCACAATTCACACCACTTTTTTCTCGCCACTTACCTTCTTATTTAGGAAAAACGAATGCCTGGAAAGTAATGACTCCAATGATTTGAAATTTGGAGGATATTGATAAAAGACTTCATACTATGAAGTTGTGCCTGAAAATCTGAGTTGTGCTTGTTATTTCTTGGTGAGGCCGATAACTTATTGATCACCCCTCGTACCTCTGTGCTGGAAGAAAGTTTAGCATTGTACTATGATCACACAGATGAAATTCCACTATTGTATAGATATATTCTTTGTGCTGTATGTTTTTTTGCATTAAGTGTTTGCTGTGAGTTTAAATTTAGCAAAATGAAGTTTAGCTAGTATTGAACTATGTAGGTAGCATTCCTGGTAACATTTCTCAAAATTGTTTTTGGCCACAGGCAAGACATCTCCAAACTGAAGTACTTGGCGATGTGTGTCAAGGAAGCTATGCGACTGTATCCTCCCGTTCCCATAGTGTCTCGCAGAATCACGCGAGATTTCGTCTTCATGGGACATCCGCTGCCGACGGGAGCAACCATTAATATCAACGCGTGGTGTGTTCACCACAACCCCACTGTGTGGGGGGAGGATTTTATGGTATGGACAGCTCGATGAAAATTTGATACATTAATCGTTATACTCCACAGTCCCATTTTTTGTGTGTTTCCGTCATATTTCTAAACAGGTGTCCCGCTGGGTATCTTATTTTCACCTCTGGGATCCGAAGTTAATGCAAATTCGAATTAAAATAAACCCCGGGCCCAAGCCAATCAACAGTTAAGCAGCCCGATCATGCCGAAAATGTACAAAAAATAGTAATGATTACTTTACGGAGGTTTTTGTCCTGTGGACTCTTCTTTTGCTTGCAACTGTTGCGTTCATTGCGATTCAATATTGGCGGATCGATGTTAGATTCACACCCACTTCAATCTAACAGTGTGGTTGTAGTCTAACACTGGCCCCAAACTCTGTCTACATCTACACCTATACTTTACTATGCAAAGCCCCCCTCAGGGGCATCCCGTCCAGGTGAAAAAACGAGGTGCACGGCACTAGTGCGACCGGTGGTGGTGGTGGTGCCCCCCCCCCCCAAGAAAAAAGATAGTGAGTGCATAAAACAAACAAAAAATTGGTAAGGTGATGGCCACACTAATGGTCTATAACTACTAATCGTGGATGAGAATGGCTATCAGAACGTTGATGGCCTTGTTGAGGAGGGTTAGACGTGCCTGTTTTCTTCTTTCACTGAGAATGGACCATCCCAAGTTGGTCTTGAGTTGGGATACACACACCGGGTAGTGTTTCTGTAGTCATTGGGCACATACCTAGTCGTGTTACTTCGCGTGTTACTGTGTTACAGAACTACAAACCCGAGAGGTTTTCATCCGAGAACATGAAGAACATGGACCCCTATGCGTTCATTCCATTCTCAGCCGGACCCAGGTTAGCACGCACATAGAATTCTGATGACACCAAAATATTTTTCTCATTTATTTATTACTTGGTATTTTGATTTCATATAGCTCTAATGATGCCTTAACAATTGTATTAGGTTATTACATTTTTGCTTCATAATCACCTGTAAAAAAGAATGGACGTAACGTTAAATACATACAGCAAGGTATTAAGGATGTGATGCTCTTTT
>NC_049987.1:18076097-18089115 GCF_000003815.2 Branchiostoma floridae | reverse complement strand
GAGATCTATATATGATTTTGGGACCATATGGATGACGTGGCCAGAAAAAAAATATTATCTCTTATGTCATCTTTTCGAAGAATATACAGCAGTTACCATAAGGCTTACCACACTTTAATGAACCTATGGTAAACGTACGTACGCTCATTCGATATCTACAAATTGTTTGTAGTAATTCAAAACTGATATCTTTTTAATCAAACAAAGTGGTATTGTCATTGTCAGGTCTAGAGCTAGTCATTCTTGTTAGTCATTTAGCTGATTTCGTCAATTTTTATTCCAAAATATTCTCGGTGATTGAAGACTTAACTTTACATGTAATTTTTGATTGGCAAGTTTACAAAGCGGATTTTAAAGAAAGATGTTGATTGTAAAATATGTTAACACCAAGAATATTTATAAATACATTTGCCGAGCTATTAAGCTTATTTCTGGAGCTCGTTGTGTCTGTATATTCTTACAGTGATTCTAGCTTTTACGGCTTTCAATGCTATAGTTTGTCAAGAAGAAGGTGACAGAACCAACCACCGACAAGGATTTACAGCCGCAAAGCCACGTACTCGATAGAACGGAAATAGAACAGGTTTTCTTTGCAAGCGTATCAATCCGCCGTCCTTAGCAACGCCGTTGCTAAGGACGAACTTTTTCAGCGCGGCGTTATGAAATTTCATCCGACAGTTTGACAGCTGATTTCAACACGTGGGTCGGCCTCTGAATCAACATGGCGGTACGTATCAGACATGAATGTCATTGGCTCTCAGTATAATCCATTTTTGTGGGGTTTTATGTCAATTTTAGGCCTGTTTCGGGATCAAACTCGAAACGCGGCGAAATCAACAAAATGGCCGTTCGGGACTGGTTGAAATTTTAGTCATAGTTTGATTTCGGGGGAAACACTTTACGCCCACGATTTTAGAGATATCGATAAGTGAGTAAGATGCATTGAACCTTTGGCTATCTCCCGTATGAATATCCTGTTGGTTTGAAGTCTGGGTAGGTTTGCAATTTCATGCCTACTGAGGTAAATTTTTTGGTGATTTTATGGCTAAATACGATCGATGTAAGTTGCATTGTAAGACCTCCATCCCCATTGTTGGTGTTTGTGTCGTATTTTCCCGCCAACGTAGACACCTTTGTTGGTATGGTTGCCGTGCAACGTATGTAAACAAAGTTACGTAATGACCGGGCTTCAAGAATTTGTAACAATTTCTGACTGCACTGTATAAGGTTACAGTGAAGAGAGGCAGACAGCCATTGAAAAAACATTGCACAAAATATATGCATCTGGAAAAGTTATAATTGCATAACAGTGAATAGAAGTGAATGTTATAAGGAAACTAACATTCATCAAATTATAAAAAACATGACGTACAATAAACAGCTAATTTTTTATTTCTATTTCAGATCATACTAGGATTCATTGATTCCATTTGTAACTGTTATCTCTTCAACCATGCCTCCTTCTCTCCTGACATTTTATTTTCCCTTCAAAATAAGCCCCTATCCACCTGTTAGATTTGCCCCAGTTAGGCCAGTTTCTGGAGCTGTCTCATGCTTTATGTAATGCTGATGGTGTTCCTCACAAGGGGACTAAATCAGTCACCTCTTTTTCCCAATCTAACAGATGCATCCTAGACTGGTGCTTTCACCAAAATATACCTTACCAACCTATTCACAAGTGTTCTGTTTTGGAGGGCATGTTTCTGATCAACACAGTATTCACATTTTCTGTTTCTAAAATAGGTTTTGCCCTCCAGTGAGGTTGTCAAGTCCATATTGTATTTGATGACCCAAACAAAAATGGCCTTGTAATTACTCCAAAAGATGTTGACAGAAATAGAAGAGACTCTGTTTTCTGAAAGTAACAATTTGGTTTCCGATAATACATGCACCCCAAAGACTGAAGAAAATTTATTTCCTTGTATCCAAACAAACATCTAACGTTTGTCATGTGTTTTTCTTTGTGTACTTTTTTACTTACAGTATGTAGACCTTTTTTGAGGCAGCAACAGAAATTTTTCACAGCTGGGGCATTTACTGATGATAACTAAGAGAGATATGTGTTTTTGCTTCCACTGTAGATGGCATCTCTTAGGGGTGCCATCTTTGAAATAATAGAGTTTGAGTAACCTTCTTTTCAATTCCTTTGGTTCCATTCTTGTTGGGTTTACCTCACATGGGCTCAGGCATTAGAACAAGACTTTCCCTCTGTATTATCAGATAGTCATGCCTGGGTGATAGATAACGGTGATTTAAAGATTATTTGGGATTCAAAAGAAAGCATTGAAAAAGTTCAGAAAACTGTAACAGTTGAATTTATGACTACAGGGTGTATATGTAATTTTTTTAAAGTAAAAGGTGCAAGTGCCCAAAGAAAGGGTAATTAGGTGTTCCAGACTGTTTGGATTGTTTAAACTTTACTTACCACCGATTAACATCAGGATATTCAGGATGACTCAGTAACAGAGTTTTCAGATAGTAATGATCAGGACATTAATCCTACAGATGACTTTACACTGGCAACCTGTGCAAATTGGAGGATTTCATCAGATTCAGAATTCTCTGATGTTAGTTTGACATAAACAGATAGTGAAATTCACTATCAAACGTATATGTAGAATAAGTCTAAACCATCAAATATTTCTATTGTCTTCAATTTATCTGACAACTTAATTGTAATAAAGTCAAATATCAAAATTACATTGTAAATAAATACATTGCTTTAAAATACATTGCTGTAAAGTATAAAGTTACCATATACATTAAAATGAATGACTGTATTAATGATAATACTTGGGTGTGCCATAATTTTGTCACTTTGTAGTATTATGTGCTACATGTAATGAAGGTTGAAAAATGTACAGGTACATGTAATAACTTTTTTTTCTGTTTCTGTCATTTTGCAGGTAAAAACAATCAACACATACAGGATCATCACCTTCCAGACTGGAAAATGTTGTAGATAATGATAGATACAATTTCTTTGTAGATATCTCAGTGCACATTAGAAACAATATATTATCATTCCTATTGGTATATAATGAGTACCTTTCTGTATTTAATTATTTCCGAATCGGAATACTTGTTTACTATAATTGGGAGAGTTTTTGTATATGCATATGATTCAATATTTCGTGTATACTACTGCATCTATGAAACACATGTTAGTATAATAATGTTTGAGAGAGAATAAGAAAATGTTATGAATCATGATATTGAAAGCTTGACATCTGCTTGAACATTTCATTGTAAGGTTTTCAGAGAAAAAATGCCTTGAAGCAAACAACATGGCTCTTTGCTTATTTTTGTACAATTAATGAATATGAATGGTAATCAACAAGTATGTAAGGTAGATTGGTTGGGGATTTGTCATCACCCAATGTCTAGAGATAAACAAATACCTGTGGGTATAGGTGATGTGGTCAATGATTGACAGTCACTTGTGGAGTCTACTTGATCACACCACACACAAACAAGCAACACACAAACATGCACACAAACACGCATGCACACACGCACACAATACACATAAAACACACACACAGATATAGCTAGATATATATTTTTTTATAAAAGGTTTTGCCCTGTGACTGCACAAGAAGTGACTTTCCTTTTACTATTTCACAGTTTCCAGACCTGAATCAATGTTTAAAAAAAGGCCCAGTGCAATTCAAATCGAGAAAAACAGTGAAAACTATTATTCTTCCAACTATGCATGGCTCAAAATTTGATATATTCTGGCCAATAATTTCCTAATCACATGGTTTACTGGTTCTTTTATTGGTTTTGTTTATTTAAATCTCAGGTCGCTACAAGGCCACCCACCGTATGTTAGATCATATTACAATGTTTCCGAGCGAACAGCTCTGGTTGTTGTTGTTCTCGGGTGTTTATCACAGAGTAGCGTGAAATAATCAGTGGTCGGGAAACATGTGAAAAGAATAAACGTTTGTATAAGAAACTAAAACGATAAACAAGTGAAATTGCAAACAGACTCTGTTATCAAACACTCCAGAGTAGATAGCAAACCAAACACTAACACCAACTCATTTCTACTCTGGCGTTTTATCTGACTATTTGGCCAAATTCTATTGTTTTTCCAGCGATATATGGAGCCTGGTAGAGGCTAAAGTCTAAAACGTTAACTACATTTCTACCTTGACACCTCACTGCGTAAGCTCCTGATAGAAGCTCTTACGCTATCGCACCTTGCAATTTTGATTACTTCTCCCAGTCTCGTCCGCCACCTCACAGAAGAACATTGAGTTACTTCAAGTCATGCAAAACAAAGCAGCACGACTAGTTCTGAACTGTGACTTCAAAGTCCCGGTACAACAGCTACACACATCTCTGTCATGGCAGACTGTTAAACAAAGGTTACTAGCCCACACTATGTCTCAGTTCCAGAGGATCGTCACAACACAGCAACCTGCAGTTCTCTACAACCACCTGAATCCTGTCACACAACAACACAGTTACAAGACACGTTATGCCACACATCAAACATACAGACTACCAAAACCAAGGACTATCGCTATGAAGAGAACTTTTACATACAGAGCCATATCCACATGGAACGACTTTCATTGTAAACAATTGTATGTACTGATTGATTTGCACTGCATATAATTGTATCTGTACGTGTAACGTTGTCATTTGTGTATTTTAAGTCCAGGAAGACTAGCATTGAAATATGTTTGTATCTCTCTGCTAATGGACGAAATAAAGCCTCTAATTGCTGTTCTAGTTTGGCCGTAGGCCGACGACTATTTAGATATCCGCGGTATTAACGGGATCGGAATGGCGCGCGCTCCCTAGAACACGTAGCTCGCACGAAGGATGCGTTCTATTGGGACGAAAATTCCGCCTTGTAAAGTGACATGGCCTCAGATAATTTCGGGGGAAACCCTTTACGCCCTCGAAATCGATTACAAGACAAATACCACCAGAAAGTATGAGATTCGCGCTTTCTGTCGATATATATATCCTGTTGGTTTGAAATCTGCGTCAAGGTAAAAACGAGCGGTGCATTTGCACTAAAAATGCCTGATTTCAGGCCATATTTTTGAACGGGTAAAGGTAACTTATTGGCTCAAAAATCAATGGGAGCAAACTAGCAAGCTTAAATAATGCACGCAAGTTGAAATTAGGGAGATACAAGATTGCGTAACTCAGCGAAAAGCTTTCTTGTGAGGGGTGTTGACGCCCGGAGCCATGGAACGGACTACTTTCTCTCGCGGAAGGAAAAGAGAAACGCATAGAACTCTCGACGTGGCTTTGCGGCTGGATTTAAGACAGCCTTTTTTTCCTCTTAAAACATTGAATTTTAAGATATCCTAAAAATATCCTCTGTTCGTGATCTTACGACGGACATGCGACGAATGTGACCACGACTTAAACGTCTAACGGAGGAGTTCCATGGTTGGGAACAAATTTGCTTAATCCTCCCGGCCCGTCATCTCCATGGCAACAGAAGCCAACGTTTTGCCATTTGTTGGATGCTTCATCTTGGGAGAGATCTCAGCCAACGGCACAGCCACATGAGCGAACCGAAGGACGTCTGGGTCAGGCAATTCATTTTTCCGAATGTGGCCGTTAGACACGATGTGATTGGATCCTTCTCTCTGGTCTCTCTCCGTCATTCTGCATATAGGTCATTCATAGCCTGGTTTACTGTACCGTCTACTGTCGGGATTTTGTCTATTTTCTCACTACTACTTCTCTGTGAGTCTGTCGGGTTCTCATTGTTTTGACTAGTTCTACACAACTTGAGTGCTGACACAAGTACAATAGATACCGTAATGACTGTGGCCCCCACATATTCTAGCAACACGGCCACAACGTGCAGTATCAAAAACTGGAAGACATACGCCAAAGCGATTCCTACTCCACGTAGAATTTCTACTGTTCTCAAGCTTTAAACCCCGATACACACAGGAAATGGACACAGCGTACAGTGTGCCTTGTCCTATCATAGAAACTACAACGAGCGCGTCAAGATCCCAAACTGGAGTGTTGAATATAAACATGACAAAAACGTGATAGATGAAAATTTGTTTCTAAGATCCTTATAAGTCTGTCAGAGAGTAGCGTTACCTAACGTATAGGGTCCCAGCAAACAGCAGGCCCAACATCAACTGGAGAGAGACGAAATAGCGCGGCGTTGTGCCATGATTTCAGGAAGGAGAACACCGGAAAATAAATGTTACAGCAAGTTATTTTTTTAATTAAAACCCTCAAACCACCGTTGCTTTTTGGTGACGCAGATTACCGTATGGGGTCAAAACTGACCCCAAAACGTTTTGTACAAATACAGTTTTTTGTGTGACTCTTTTAGTGATTTGTATATATGTATAGTTTCATTAATCTATGTGGGACAGTCTGACATGATTAGGTGAGAATATTTCTATCTCATTATCACAATTTATGCAAAAGATCATATGGACTACATTTTGCACCAACTCTATTCAGACCGGGAAGGAGGTTTTTGATGCCTGTACCAACTTCAGTGCCGTATAGTGCCTGAATAGCTTATGCTAGGGCCACCAAACTTAGTAACTTTTTGGAAAATGTTGATACCAAACATTTTCAGTGAACAAAGTATGTTCATCATTTTTCATGTTCCCATGGCAACGGAATTCTGACACGTATTTATTACGAAATAACAGTTGTTTATCACATCTTATGAAATTCAACGTAAATTTCATGACTCAATATTCATAATTTATGCTAATTTGATGACGTCATCAGTCAAAATCCAAGATGGCGGCCGATATTACCTAGATGACGTCATAATGTCGTCATATAAGATGATAATGGCACAAAAGTTGTTACAATAATTTTGGCTTACATGTACGTCATTCTCTAAAAATTTCGTGATCCTACGATAAGTAGTTTAGATGTGGGTCACAAAAGTTTGTTTAAAAAAATCCTGGGGTCAGTTTTGACCCCACTGGACCATGCATAAACTTTCTAGGATAACTTAATCAACAATGAGCCAATCTCGGTAAAAACTAGTCTCTACCAGACTCCTATAGGTCGCTGGGAAAACCATAGAAATGGAACAAATAGAGAAGTAAGCCGGCCAGAGGAGTATGAGCCGGCTAGGGAACAGCTTGCGACCTTCGTAGGTCGCAAGCTGTTCCCCGGCTTACTTCTCTATTGGTGCTAACTTCCAACTGGGAAGTGCTGGTCAAAGACTTTGTCTCAGTGTAAGTCACTCGTAAAATAATTAGCACATGACAACAGGGAGGGGCAGCAACACCATTGTTGAATAGAACTGCTCCTCCCTGTTTCAGTGGAGGCAGATCCCCGGTAGCAAAACACACTCCTAAGCCGGCTTCAGTCCTCTGCCAGCTTTTGATACTATATTATGCTACCGTAGGATCTGCTTGGAGATTACGTTAAACACCAGTTAACCTGTCTGGAGATTGTCAATGAATAGACACACTGGTGGTGAACTCTAGGAAGCTGCTGAGAACCGCAAGAAAAAGAGAGCTAAGTTGACAAAGTAACAAAAGCTGATCTCTCACACACACACACACACACACACACACACGCACACACACACACACACGTGAATCCACGCTATGATAGAAAGAGGTTCTCTGATCTTATCTAATGGGGCAGAGGTGGCTGTGTGAGTAGCAGTAGGAAGAGTGCTCCAGAGTGCTGTTGCTCTGTAGATGAATGTTCTCTGGCCTCTGGTGGACTTAGTGAGCTCAGATGTCAGGTGGTCACTGTTCCTGAGGTGGTCACTGTTCCTCTTCTGCAGTTACTAGTATACTGTCGTAGGATATGTGTTAATGTATTAAGTTCAACACTTGAACGTTTGAACCGTATTCGAGGGAAACTTCTGGTGGAGCACATCCGGTGTGAGGTCATGAACTTAGTGAGCGTGTTGTGACTTGCCTTGAGCCCGGGCTTAGTTTGTATCAGCGGATTTGTCCTAGGTAAGCATAGAGTGCTTTGGCTACAAAGGTCAGTAGACATTTACAAACACGTCAAAGTGTTGTTTGGTGACTTGGCCAAGCTGTGCTTTGCAGACGGAGAGTGTTGGGGTACTGTTAGTAGACTGATTCAAACATGGCGAAGCGGTGCCTGATTTGTGCTGTCGTCTTTGGCTCTGTTTTGCTGATGCTGACAGTTCGTCTCGCGTCCACTTGTGCACCTTCAGGTAAGGTATTTACACCTGTGAGTGTAAGCAGTTCGCTTAGTTCTCTGTGATTAGTGAATCTTGTTAAAGTCCGACCAATTGAATGATTTCCAAGCGCACAGTCGTGTTTACAACCAAATACACTGTACAATAAGTGTAGACACTATGGAACATTGCTAGATCACAGCGTTCAAAGAAAGATATGGACGATCTTAGCTAAGACCTACACTGCACATGCATGTCTTCTTGGCACTAGTCATCTGTTACCCACAATGTGTGGCTTCATAAAATTGACAGTTTACCATTCCGAGTACGCATACATGTACAGTGACAAGAATTTTGGGTAACTTGTCAAATGTGAAGGCCTCTTAGACATAAACAAAACACGTCTAGAGAGAAATAACGGGCACGGCAAAGATGACTTATTCATAACTTATTAGGGGCCTTCACCTTTGACATATTGCCCACAATTCCTATCGCGGCGGATTCGTACTCAGAATATCGAGCGTACTTATCGCAGTGCTGTGTTATGTAATGCATATATTTGCATAGTTAATGTGGCAAATACTATGTAAACTACTAGTATGCACTTTGATGTATTATGCATGAACTGTTTCTACAGCATGGGTACTCCCAGACAGATGCCCTGACGAGAGTGAGCGGATTTTGTTACCCAGTGGGAAGGTCTACTGGGCCGAACGCCAAGCTGCAACCTACGAGTCAGCCCAGAAGACGTGCCGGGTAAAGGGAGGACTGATCGCGGTACCGACTGATTCCTTTCAGAATTCCGCTCTGGTCTGGCTGAAGAACTGCGTTGACAGGTGGGTGTAGGCAGGCATGAACCTCAAATAAAACCTCCTCACTAAGGCAAAGGTCACATTTCCACAACGGGGCCCGGCCGGGCAGCTTTCGGGAACGATAGGTATGATATGAAAGACAGCAACAACACAAAACGGACCGAAAATATAATTCAACAGCATGCATTGTGCATATTCATTGGCATAAACTTCAATTTTTCGTTTCCGCAAACAGCCCGGCCGGGCCCAGGGTAGGAAATGTGACGTAGGCCTAAGACGCACCGTGATTCTTAGAAATGGAAGAAGAAGCTCTCACAACAAAAATGTACAGGCAGGAGGTAGAGATAAATTATGTTAAACAATCTTGTCGATTAAAATCGTTTCGTCATATGTATGTCAAACAATCTATCTATCTATCAATTGATCGATCGATGGGTAGATAGATAAAGCGGCATTGAGTGATAATCGTCAACTACCTTTCCTGAATGAATGAATGAACGTATAAATGAAGGAAGGAACAAAATACCCTATTGCACATCTATTCTCTTACAAGCTAAGTACATGTCATGGCAAGAAACACTGGAAAAAATGGGTTCAAATGCAGTCAAATCCGGGCCGTTATCTTTCCGTATCCTTGAAGGATACGATCGTTTACGGACAGATGCGAGCGGAATCTGTTACGGATCCGAAATTTCGGATTTTCTCGAATCCGGACTAATTAAACACGGAAAAATACGAAATCCGTATTTTTGGCAAATACGGTAGTGTATCCCATTGGTATTTTTTCGTATCCTTACCGCGGAGAACACGTCGAAACGTCGGTATTTTTCCGTATACTAACCAAATCCCAAACGTATTTGCTACGTATACGTAGATACGAAATTCGGACTTTCTCGGATTCTAACCAAATCCGAAAGCTGTATCCGCCCGTATTTTGGATACGTTTATGCAGATACGAAATACGGATTTTCCCGGATCCTAACCAAATCCGAAAGCTGTATCCGCCCGTATTTTGGATACGTTTATGCAGATACGAAATGCGGATTTTCCCGGATCCTAACCAAATCCGAAAGCTGTATCCCCCGTATTTTGTCTAAGTTTAGATAGTACATACCTACGGAACAATTCAGATTTCGGATTTTCTTGAATGGGATCCAAGAAAAGTATACGTAGCAATTAAGTGGGGATACAGGTTTCGCATTTGGTTGGATCGGAAATATCCATATACTCTTATATCCAGGTATATAATTTTGCGGCCTTTTATTCAAAACTTGTAGTTAACGTCGATGGCATTGGGATCAATCGCAGTGACTGTGCAATTTCAAAATGATTCACGATTCTGTGCTGTGTCAAACCAATTGGTCCAACTCAGACTCCATTGTCCAGCGACACTCCGGGGCCGGGACCAGGGGTAGTTATTAAAAAGAGCACACGGTTCCAACAGGCTACGGAAGGAGGAATAATCCGCTGAGATTTGCGCAGTCCGATCCATATGACTTGTGTTGGATAGGTCGCAAAGTTTGTTCACCTTGCAATCTCGGCTCAAAGTGAATTTACCATTCCGTGACCTTGCACAAATCTCCAACATAATCCGCCTCATCAACTTTGTACAGAATCCAGGCATCCTAGCGCATATAGCTTGGCGTTCTTTGGGTCGGCGGGGTCCCAGCTGGAAAGCAAAGTCCCGACCAGAACTTCAGAGGTAAAACAGGTCCAAATTTTCTCCATTTCTTCTCCTCTCGCAACAGAGGCCCGGAAAATGCTTGCTTCGTCTCGCATAACGGTACATTTGAAATCCCCAGACTTGCCTGTCATTGGGTACTCCCTGTCACATGACTCTCATCTGTCCCGAAGGGAGACCTGCCCCCCGTTGGTGCTGATTGCTTGTTTACCAATTAACACCGAATAAATTTACATTTAAAAAGCACAGTGGCTGTGACACGCATTTGACCCGGACAAAACACATGAAACAAGCAACAAGTTACTATTATTTTACCAGATCGACGCTGAATGGCCGGGAGAAGTGTATTAAACCGTTCGATAGGCGCAGGCAGAATTTCTGTTAGGACGCCTTTCTAAAGATTCTACTTGTCACTTGTAGCTTTAATACAATTAAACACTCGAATCCTGTGTATTTTGTTATATTTCATTTAGCCATTTATAGCCTTTCTACAGCGTACGGATGGGTACGGATCCCGGCAGATACCAAGGTATCCGTCAAATCTCTCAAATGTGGATGCGGAAGATTCCGAACAAATACGAACGAATCCCAGATTCTAAAGGATACGCCAAAGTACCGAACAGATGCGACACTGTATCTGCTGGAATTATAACACACAAGGAATACGGTGTCGTATATACATGGATCCCTGGCTGTCAACGAACATGGAAATGCTCTTTTTGGGTCAGGAGAGCAAATTAATAGTTTTCAACAAACAAGGTGTATGTCTGATGTCGAGGAACCGTTCCGCATGCAATAGAGTTGGTTTCGAGGAAATCGGACATTGTTTCGCGAAACCTGAATTTTTTGTGAAAAATGCTCTTTTTGGCTCAGCAGAGGAAATTACCATTTGTCGACAAAAAATGTGTATGTCTGATGTCGAGGAACCATTCCGCATGCAATAAAGTTGGTTTCGAGGAAATCGGACATTGTTTCGCGAAACCTGAATTTTTTGTGAAAAATGCTCTTTTTGGCTCAGCAGAGGAAATTACCATTTGTCGACAAAAAATGTGTATGTCTGATGTCGAGGAATCGTTCCGCATGCAATAAAGTTGGTTTCGAGGAAATCGGACATTGTTTCGCGAAACCTGAATTTTTTGTGAAAAATGCTCTTTTTGGCTCGGGGGAGCAAATTACCATTTGTCGACAAAAAATGTGTATGTCTGATGTCGAGGAACCATTCCGCATGCAATAAAGTTGGTTTCGAGGAAATCGGACATTGTTTTGCGAAACCTGAATTTTTTGTGAAAAATGCTCTTTTTGGCTCAGCAGAGCAAATTACCATTTTTCGACAAAAAATGTGTATGTCTGATGTCGAGGAACCATTCCGCATGCAATTAAGTTGGTTTCGAGGAAATCGAACATTGTTTCGCGAACCCTGTATTTTTTGTGAAAAATGCTCTTTTTGGCTCGGGGGAGCAAATTACCATTTGTCGACAAAAAATGTGTATGTCTGATGTCGAGGAACCATTCCGCATGCAATAAAGTTGGTTTCGAGGAAATCGGACATTGTTTCGCGAAACCTGAATTTTTTGTGAAAAATGCTCTTTTTGGCTCAGCAGAGCAAATTACCATTTTTCGACAAAAAATGTGTATGTCTGATGTCGAGGAACCATTCCGCATGCAATAAAGTTGGTTTCGAGGAAATCGGACATTGTTTCGCGAACCCTGTATTTTTTGTGAAAAATGCTCTTTTTGGCTCAGGAGAGCAAATTACCATTTTTCGGCAAAAAATATGTATGTCTGGTGTCGAGGAATCGTTCCGCATGCAATAAAGTTGGTACGGAGAAAATCATACATCGTTTCGCGAAACCTGTACTTTTTGTGAAAAATGCTCTTTTTGGCTCAGCAGTGCAAATTACCATTTTTCGATAAAAAATGTGTATGTCTGCTGCTGAGGAACCGTTCCGCATGCAATAAAGTTGGTTTCGAGGAAATCGGACATTGTTTCGCGAAACCTGAATTTTTTGTGAAAAATGCTCTTTTTGGCTCAGTAGAGCAAATTACCATTTTTCGACAAAAAATGTGTATGTCTGATGTTGAGGAATCGTTCCGCATGCAATGAAGTGGGTTCCGACAAAATCGGACATCGTTTCACGAAACCTGCATTTTTTGTGAAAAATGCTCTTTTTGGCTCAGGAGAGCAAATTACCATTTTTCGACAAACAAGGTATATGCCTGATGTAGAGGAACCATTCCGCATCCAATAAAGTTGGTTCCGAGGAAATCGGACATTGTTTCGCGAAACCTGAATTTTTTGTGAAAAATGCTCTTTTTGGCTCGGGGGAGCAAATTAGAATTTTTCGACAAACAAGGTGTATGTCTGATTCGAGGAATTTCCGCAGC
>NC_049987.1:18051540-18075742 GCF_000003815.2 Branchiostoma floridae | reverse complement strand
TCTTTTTGGCTCAGGAGAGCAAATTACCATTTTTCGGCAAAAAATATGTATGTCTGGTGTCGAGGAATCGTTCCGCATGCAATAAAGTTGGTACGGAGAAAATCATACATCGTTTCGCGAAACCTGTACTTTTTGTGAAAAATGCTCTTTTTGGCTCAGCAGTGCAAATTACCATTTTTCGATAAAAAATGTGTATGTCTGCTGCTGAGGAACCGTTCCGCATGCAATAAAGTTGGTTTCGAGGAAATCGGACATTGTTTCGCGAAACCTGAATTTTTTGTGAAAAATGCTCTTTTTGGCTCAGTAGAGCAAATTACCATTTTTCGACAAAAAATGTGTATGTCTGATGTTGAGGAATCGTTCCGCATGCAATGAAGTGGGTTCCGACAAAATCGGACATCGTTTCACGAAACCTGCATTTTTTGTGAAAAATGCTCTTTTTGGCTCAGGAGAGCAAATTACCATTTTTCGACAAACAAGGTATATGCCTGATGTAGAGGAACCATTCCGCATCCAATAAAGTTGGTTCCGAGGAAATCGGACATTGTTTCGCGAAACCTGAATTTTTTGTGAAAAATGCTCTTTTTGGCTCGGGGGAGCAAATTAGAATTTTTCGACAAACAAGGTGTATGTCTGATGTCGAGGAATTTTTCCGCATGCAATAAAGTTGGTTCCGAGGAAATCGGACATTGTTTCGCGAAACCTGTATTTTTTGTGAAAAATGCTCTTTTTGGCTCAAGAGAGCAAATTACTATTTTTCGACAAACAATGTGTATGTCTGATCGGAAATCGGACTTCTTTTCGCGAAACCTGTACTTTTTGTGAAAAATGAGAGGTGGGGGTAACAAATCCATAGAAAATACGAAATGGTATTTCCTAGGATCCGTCTGCCGTGAGGTGGGGCAACGAATCCATAGAAAATACGGAAAGGGTATTTCCTATGATCCGTCTGCTGTGAGGTGGGCAACGAATCCATAGAAAATACGGAAAAGGATTTGCTAGGATCCATCTGCCGTGAGGTGGGGCAACGTATTCGTAGAAAATACGGGAAAAGGATTTGCTAGGATTCATAGATTGACCCTGGACATTTCTGTCGCGAAGTGGGCCATCTGAACCATAGAAAATACAGAAAAGAGATTCGTTAGGATCTGCAGATTATCCTTGATGCCTTTTTGCCGTGAAATGGGCCAGCGGATCCATAGAAATACGGAATAGGGATCTTCTAGTATTTGTGTATTTTCAGTACGTACTTTTATCGAAGAGTGGGCCCGCCGATGGGTAAAATGTTTTTTATGACGCAAAAGGAAACTCAAGACCAGATTGAACATTGCAGATTTCCAAATTGAAGGATTCGAGCAAATGACATTTTCGTATTTGTTAACAGTAAGGGATCCAACTGTATACGACATAGTATCTCTTCGTATTTTTCATCCTAGCGGATACAGTATCGTATCTGTTCAGTGTTTTGTCGTATCCTATTAGAATCTGTGATTCATTCGTATTTGTTCGTATTCTTCCGCATCCGCACCTAACGAATACCGCGGTATATGCCCGCATCCGTATCCATTTTGTCCAGTGAAAGCCAAATACCTTTACGGTGACTAATGTATAACTTAGTAAATTCATGTTCAACTTCTTCTCGCCCCTTGTACTGTATATACATCAGATTTCGGCCTATTTGGATTGGTTTACAACGCCAAGGTGTTGACCAATGGGGTCCCCGCTGGGTTCATGCCTTCGGAGCAGTCCCATTTCCTTCCAACATCCGGATCAAGTGGCCGCACACAGACAGACCGTTTAGCGCATGGGCACCAGGGGAACCTGATATAGTAGAGGACAGGCGCTGTGCGAGAATCGTAAGCGGGTCCAAAAACGACAGCAGCAGAGACAAGTGGGCAGATGCAAAATGCAGCAGCAGGCATCGCTACATCTGTGAGAAATTTACAGGTAAGTTACGCCAAATGGCAATTACTCAAGCAATGGATTGCTCAAGGATATGTTTTTCGAAATGGTAAGACGTTTCGGATAATTATAATATCTGAAATCTTTCGTTACTTTGACTATAGAATCGAACACCGCCTTTAACTACATAACACAAGACCACAAGCCAAGATCACGTTTCCTAGGCTAGTAGCCATCGCATCAAATCACTTCATGAAGCAACCTAACACTTCATATTTGTGGCTCTTGCCGACCCACTGTTTCTGACAAGACCACAAGATCACATTTCCTAGCCATCGCATCAATTTACTTCATGCAGCAAACTAATGGCTAACCTTTCATATTTGTGTCTAGTCTCTTGCCGTCAAATCACTTCATACATCCAACTAACTCTTCATACTTGCCGTCCTACCGTTTTTGACAAGACCACATTTCCACGTCATCTCATCATTCACTGCTCATTAACTATTACGTCAAATCCAAAATTGCGCCACACTTCCCGTCATACACCGACCGCAAAACAAAATGACGGCACCCAAGCTTGGCAGCATAAACAATACAGGTTACATACCTGTAATAACAGGAAATTACACGTGTAGGATAGGGCCTAAATGCCTTATTCAGGTGCTAGTTTTAACAAACGACAAACAAAGAAGACAATTACCGTTGAAATGACTGAAAAGGTCTAAACACTGAAAATGAGAGTCTCATTTTGTTTGTCTGCCAGACAAAAAATGTTTGTGGTCTTTCTGTCTTTGGTCTTAAGTTTTGACTAGCTAGTGTATTAAAAAAAAAGGATCATCTCCTGTTGACGGTACAGAAGTCAAGTGCTCAGCAGGACTCTTGACAAACCTGTGTGGGTCAGCTATCTCGAGCAGCCCTTAATGATCGAATTGTTTATAACCGTTATACTATAAATAAACTGACATTGATTATAATACATGTACACGGAGACAAAAGATCTTAAGAACCTGAATGATTCATAACATTTTTTTGTCTTAATAGATCCAGAGTGTTCCCAATATAAAGTGCTGATGGAACCCTGGCGAAGTGTGAGGGTTAAAAATCTCCACCCACCACACCGCTGTGAGAGCCAAGGCTGGTTTGGGAATGACCAATGGTACAGATTCATGGGGGAGGCAGGTACAGCCATGCCGACGGAAACACCACCTTCTTCCCACCGCTGCGGCTCGGACACCCCCGTCTGGATGAATGGTACCCACCCTACTTACGAAGATGGGGTTGTCGAGCGACATGTCTGTGCACGTCATTTGGGAAACATCTGTCGCTGGAAATGGACAATACATGTGAAGGCGTGCCCTGGAGGATTTCTTATCTACAAGTTACCACCCATGAAGATTGAGAACTGTCATTCAACATACTGTGGTCTAGGTAAGAAGATGTACACGTTCCTATATATGTACAAAATAGCATCATAAGTTGTATTTTTCTTTCCCTGTAAGTTTATGTGTCACACATCCCCCCTCTCTCTGAATGTGCGTGCGAGTGTGTGCATGGGAGTGTATTTGTGTGTGTGTGTGTATGTGTGTGTGCGTAAAAAACATGATATCTTATAACGATCTACATTAGCTCTGTATTAGGAAAATATAAGACCTGATTGGGCCGCCAAGATCACGTGCTTCTTCATGATGTGCTGTGCGTGTCCTACAAGTTCTAAAATAGACGCATACGTAATCTGATTGGACGGCAAAGATCAAGTGCTTGAGTTTATCATATGTTTGTTGTGTGTACATGTTCTACAGGAAATAACGTGACTGTGGTAGACACTGTCAGTATCATATCTAACGAAGAGGAAGACATATCTAAAGAGTTCGACAAAGAACGAAATGTTTCTGCAGACGAGCTTTCTAGAGTGACAACTACACAAGGTGAGTCAAAGCACGTTCACCGATCTGAGTACGCATGCTCAGTAACATGAATTACTGAAAGGTGAAGACTGCTGACTTGTAAATACATGTACAGTCAAACCTGTATTAGCGGCCACCTTTGCATAGCGACCACCTGGCCATTGCGGTCACTTTTTGTCGGTCCCTTGGATTTTTCCCATTGATCTAAGCATTAAGAGATAGTCTATGGCGGCCTGCTGTCCAACGCGGCCACGGCCACACGATTTCCGGTCCTGTTGATACGGAAACACTGCCTATTGCGACCATAAAGCGGCCGTTTGCCACACTGCGCCGAGTTTAAAATCGTAGTTTGCGAGGATTTGGAGTTCCGACAGAGTCATTTAGGCGAACAAGCGGAAGGTACGCATGCCTTGAACGTTAGAGTGCAAGTCATTGTCGGCGAATTTACCAGCATTGCGCATGGCAATATCAATCATTTCCGGCAGATTTGACTTTGGCAGGGACAGTTGAATTTTGCCACGATTGCGACAATGTTACTTGTTGAGAAAGATCAGTGGGTACTGAAATCATGTGTAGCTTATTGCTCTGTCAATTGATCAGCATTTTCTCTATAGTGGCCACCTGTCTATAGTGGCCATATTTCTCCAGTCCCTTGAGTGGCCGCTTTAGACAGGTTTGACTGTAGTTCTCGTGTTGACCATTGTGTCGAGTTGCATAACATGGTTCACAGGCGTTGTATTGAACAAGTGTAATTAAAAAAGTTGGACACTTGGCTTTTAAATTAACGTATCATGTTTACATGCAGGATGTGACAGCTACACTGAGTTGAGCGAGGCTTGGCGAAGTGTCCACTTCTTGAAATATTACCCTCCCCACGACCAGATCATATGCGACGGGATGGACACAAAGGTAGACGGTGGCTGGTACCGTTTTACCGGCGAAGCTGGCGACAGGATGGTCACGGAGCGCCCCCTATCGATTAATCGGTGCAATACACACGCCCCAGTGTGGATGAAGGGAGCACACCCAACCCTCAATGAAGGGGTAGTGAGACGTACTGTTTGTGCTTTCTATTCGAGGAGGAAATGCAATTGGCGTTGGAAGATCCATGTTAGGGCTTGTCCGGGTGGATATTTTGTGTACAAGTTACCGCCGGCGCCGGTGTGTCACACTGCATACTGTTCCAACGGTCAGAACTAGGGCTGGGTACCGGTACAGAAAATTCAGGTCCAGGTCAGGTCCAGGTCCAGAGGATCAGGTCCAGGTCCAGACCTGGACCTGAACCTCGACCTGATTCATTATGTGAAAACTTGTGAATTTGAACTCAAAACAATGGTCCATTTTGCTACAAAGAAATCCGTTTTGTGTAGTATTCGACTCCCACTGGCGTTTTAAAAATCCTACAATGCTAACTACCTCTGTACGAATGACTGTAAAAGTTAGTAAAAATGACTATAGAGTCTGCTTCGCTCTTGTTATTTGCCTAGACCGGTAACCCCGAAAACGTGTGAATGTCTGATCATATAATCAGTTCATATTCCAATTGGTCCAACTTCCGGTCCACCGAATTTTTCAGGTCTGGTTTTTCTCTACCGGTCCAAAGAGAAAAAACGGTTTTGTACCGATACACCGTACCGGTACCCAGCCCTAGTCAGAACATTTCAGCATCGTATTCCTGTGTTAGGCTTGTATGCCCAATACTGAGTGACCTTCATGAAAAGCTAGTTTATCAATGAGACGTAATTGTTTTCTCTTTAATAATCATCAACCCAAAATGTCCTTTAAAAACATAAGACATAACTACAACAACTCTTCTAAAGAATTTGTTATATCCATATATGCATGTACAAGCGTAGTCACTCTAGCTAGTATATGTTCTAGTCCTTTGCTAAAACCGATGACTCTACCTTTCCTGGTCTTGAATCCCTAACTTTCAAAAAAAATAAGGCTATGGAATGATAGTACTGACAAACACTACTCAATAAATAATTGAGGTATACGTATTGCCCTGAATAAGGTGACAGACGGTCACAGAATCGTCTGTTAAAGAATAAATACTTCCGGACGTTTCGAGTGACATCCATCACTCTTCTTCAGCGTCACTAGTGATTGAATCGTATTTGAATATTGAGAACTTGCAGTTTATTTCTCATTATCTAGTTAACCAATTCAAATAAACTAAGGGCACAACCCGCCATACGTGCAAATACGTGCTGTCTACGTGCCAAAACCTTGGCAATATTCACTGCCTCCGTACGAACTCGTAGGGAATCGGACGGATTTTGGAGCACGCAGACACGCCGTAGAACTTTACGTGCAGACAAAATTTTGTGTGCCAATGGGCTGCGGATTCGCCACCCGTTTTCAGAAATACGTGGCGGACGTGGCCTCCATAAAAACGTACGGACAAATTGCACGTACGGTGGATTGTGCCCTTAGCTTTAGTCCAGTAACTGTTTTAAACCGTTTCTGAGCGCTGACACCAGCGTGTCTACGTGTTCTCGATGTGTCCTGAAGGCTAACACGCATGCGCGCAGGTACACCTTCCCCAGTACGGTTGTGGAGGCGATGAAGACCCTCCCATCCCGACAGACTTCACCCAGTAGCCTCAGGTTGAACTCTGTGACGTCACGAGCATGCTGTCCTGCAGGGACGTCTTCGTACCGGAACAGCACTATGGACAGCTGAGGCTCAAGGACAGCCAGCCCCGGGACAGCTGCAGCAGGAACGAAATGGATTTGCATGGTCGTTAGAAACGTTACGTCATTCATACTAGGTACATGTATCACAAAATATGTACAACTTATAGTAACTGTGCTACTTAATGTCATGGTCTAGATTTTGGTAAAGGGGCGCCACTGGGCCGTACGTTTACGGGTGTTTTTCTGATGTGACCCCTACGTGGCCCCGTGGGACCATATAGATCCCAGGTGGTTTTAGGGAACGGCCGGGTCCCGGGATTATTTTTAAAACTAGCAATTAAAATCAAGCCGGGACCCATCGACAAAAAGACGCCGAAACCTAACCGTAAAGCATATGACATGTTTTGTTGATATGGTTCACCTTTGAGCTTGTGGTACAGGTACCGACTCAGGTACACTTTCTCCTGTAGTGCTGCTCGGAACGTTCCTACCCCGAACACCTGTAGCGGCAGCCATACCCTCACAGCGCTGTAACACAGACAAGGATGGTGCACATGGTGTAATCTGTTACAACCAAAGTCCTAAACCCTAATTGCATTGGATTCTTGAAAAAGACATATTAAAGTCGAAACCGGTAGAATACCGTCGTCTCTGAGCTGTCATTTTCCCAAGCTACGAATGATGCCTAATTGCGTTGTACGTTAGACATAGTGTAGGCTCGTAGACCTCCCATCGAAACCCCAACGGCGCTGTAACACAATCATGAATCAAGGGCATTAGGCATGGTGTAATCCGGTACAACCGCAATCTTAAACGCCAACGGCGCTGTAACACAATCAAGGCAATTGAGACATGGTGTACTATTGTACGGCTCTAAGGCATCCGATCTCACGGGGCTGGAACACCAAGCAGGGACGTTATATATGTATATTATGGTACACCCACTATCCAAAACCCCCAAATGCGCTGTGACAACTGTCACAGCCAAGAAAGTTAAACTTGATGTAGTCTGGTAAGACCTCAATCCCAAAACCCTTACGGTGCTCTAACACAAGCAAAAGCATAACAGATATAGTGTAATCTGGTACCGTGCCATCCCAAACACCAACGCTGTAACAGAAGCAGAGGCATTGCAGATGATGTAATCTGTATGACCCTATCTCAAAAATCTGAAGCGGTAACCACACACTCACGGCGCTGGAGCATAAAAGAAGGTAAATAATAAATGAACAAACCAAGATGGTAACTGTCCATCTGGCACACTGCAGCTATACTGTAATGAGATATAGCTTATTGTATTACTTGTGGCATTTAACTATGTCATCGGAAAGATAAACTTACAAGGACTGAGCGTAAAAGTTTCAGTTGGAACTCACCGGAAGTGTGTGCTCTGCTCGAAAGTGAGGTCCTCAGGGTTTAGCTGCCCGGCGCAGGTGTGCCTGTCCTGTAGGTAGCTGGCGAGCGCTCGTCTGTTGGACGACAGGAGATGCTTCCAGTACCGTACCATCACTATACCGGTTCCGAACGCGACAAACAAGCCTGCACAAGGCGTAGGTACGAACAAAACGTAGTCTAAGAGTTTGCTACCATTTCTTTATATAACGTTACTAGTAGTAGTACAAGAAATACAAAATAATGATGTAAATAAGTGGTTGTACAAAATGTATCTTGTTACCTGGATGTCTAACCTACATCGAAGTAATGTTTGAGTCTATTCTGTCATAAAGCAAACCCGTTTAAACTTGCCGAATTCGAAGACACACAATCCTCGTTAGGTAGGAACGGAATACACTGTGCTGAGGTCTAAATAAATTAATCCTTGTAAATCTGAGTCTATTTTGCTATTCTTCTATTTTCAAATCTTGTCTTACGTACTCTTTTCTTTCAGCTGCAGTTTCCCCAATCTGTTATTCAGCCGACGGAAAAAGTCTTTATAGAAAACTATCGGGATTCACATCTTATTGTGTCGTTTTCCATCTTACGATTTTGATCGCATCTGACATGGCCCTTAATTCACTAGACGAAAAGACCGAATATGTAGACGGATGCTGACGGATTCCAATTTGCAACACCTGACGGATGCTGACGTATGCTGACAAATGCTGACGGATCCAAAAAACCATCACGGATCCCAAAAAATGACGGATCCCACTTGCATCCGCAACGCATTCGTAGGTATCCGTAACTCTCATCGGTGGATACAAACACAGAACCTACACAGAACCCGTATACTCAGTACTTCGTGACGGATGCTAACACTGCATTCGTATGGATACTTACTTATAATCACGGATTCGTTAGTATCTGTAAGCCACTAACTGATTCAAACATTGTATTCGTATGGATACTTAGTTTTAACGCAAACGAAAGAATACGTGGTCAGGATTCTTGTTTATCAGCGAAAAGTCTTCAGATGCAGACGAATACCAAGGATACGAATTTGCAACATCCTGACGGATACCAAAGATTACCAAAAATCACGGATCCCATACACATCCGTAAAGCATTCGTTGGTATCCGAAACTCGCGGCGTATGCAAACACGAAATTCGCTTGCTTACTTACTACGTGGCGGATGCTAACACAGCTTCCGTAGGAATACTTACTTTTTATGTATGCGTGGCTGGCACTCTTGTTTTTGAGCATATATTTTATTTTTTAGATTGGTCATATCTTTCCCCCTTTTTGTACCTCGGACACCACAGTTTGTAACGTCAATACAAGTGAGACAATCCACGTTACGCTAGATACCAGGATACTCGGATTCGTAAGGATGCGAAATGGTTTTTTTCTGCATTCGTGGCAAGATTACCAACAATGCACTGCTCCAGTGGATTGCTCCAGTGGAGGGGATTCCATTGGAGCAGTGCATTGTTGGTAATCTTGGGATATCTTAAATATGCGACTCTGTATCTTTTTGCATCCGTACATTGGGGCGGTGTATTGTAGGTAATCCAATCGTTGTCTCTCTGACCAATCAGACTGCACATCAGTCAGTTTAAAAATAAAGCGGAGATAGTCAGCGTTGTCCGTGAGGACCGCAATCTTTTTGCACCTCAAACTTTGAGTTTTGAAACGTTAAACTCGGGATATGGATTTGTACACACGTGTGTGAACTTCTGTAGTAGGGTGATGTTGAGGCGGTGACCAAACTCAAGTGGCAGCCGACGGACGGGACGGCGATCGAGGGACTGAAACAGCCAGCCCTGTTTTGTAGTTCGGCGTCCTGGAGGCTGGAGCTATTTTACATCACTGTCCTGCGGATCTCACGGCGAGGTATGTTTTATACAATGATTGTTTCCAAACAATACCCGCTTTGAATTAGTCTTTGTGACTATATTCCTTGTTGGCTAGTAGTTAGTAGCGCTTTTGGTATGCTTGGGCTGAACAGAAACTTATCACTAATAATAATATCAGAAAACGACATACCGGAGCCTTACAAAACACAAGTCACAAGCATGATACTTGCTGAGTAACTGTTGACTTATTTGGGAAAAATTTGAATCATCATCAAAACAGTACTTGTATACACATATGTTTGTCTCAAGCCTGGTATTTATTCGCATAGGAACATTCTGTTCCAACGGTGTTTACGTGTTTGTTTATATGCGACGTCTCGTACCAAGGAGCTTTTGCTCGTACACAATGCAAAGTCCGGCCGGGGAAGCAGATCACACCTTGTCACTAATTATGCAACGCTAGACTGTTTCTGCCGCGCCCTCCCGGGGGACTTTTTTGGTATGATAATGCGGAATGTAACGATGATAATGGCGATACCACAATCAGATGCATTTGTTCCTGTTGTATAACAAGCCATTCACCATTTCTTTTCATATACATCCTAATTACTTTGACGGACGCATCCATCAAACATGGATGCTTTAGCTATCTCAAAATTTGATGGGATTATTCTTTCTCTTTTTAAGAAGGCGGGTCGACATTCTCTGGCCGTGTCAACAGCTGGGAGAACACTGGACTACAGGAAGGGCACAGAAGGAATTGAGCTGGGAGGGATCAGGGCGTAACTAGCCTGAAAAGAAGCGAAGCACTGTCACTAGTAGAAAGGAGACTTTGTGCTGTTGCGAGAAGCTGTACATACTGATACTATAAGTCATGTTAGTTGTACTTTACAAGCTGGATTCACTGTCTGTATCCTGTAGCCGGATGTGGAAATTCCTTAGAGTTGGACATCGCGAAGACTTTGATTTGTAATAGAAACAGATATTCGTAGAAGCAAGATTAGCCACAGACTCCCATGTCAGCTTTACATAAAAGTCAAATTGTATTCACGTTTGATCCTATATTGTATTTGGAAGTATAAGAAGTCAGGTGATATTGGCGGTTAAACTTAGAGATTCAACTTTCCCTTAACATAATTAGATAACGGGGACTCTCTGTACATACCTGGTATAACCCATTCTTGTTACAATATTGTATCTGTATACATATCATGTGGCAGACAGGATTCGGCCTCGATGACATTACGTCGTTTAGTTCTTCTCAGGACTGGTTTAGAATAAGATCATTCTGTGCATTCTTTTCTATTTCAAATCGTGTTAGCCTTTCATAAGAAAGTAATTGGGCACACATGATGTTGTGATTTGTCAAATGTGCGGAAAATTCATTAAACTGACTTTGTATCTGCAGAAAATCCCGTTTTGGATTCTTTATGATCTGATCATACGAAGAAATCCCTAAAAAACGACTTCGCATCCGCGGCAAATGCCGCATTGGGATTTCTTAGGATCCGACCATGCCAAATATACGAGAAAAATCCTATAAAAACGACTTCGCATCCACGGCAAATTCCATATTGGGATTCTTTAGGATCCGACCATGACAAATATACGAGGAAAATCCTATAAAAACGACTTCGCATCCACGGCAAAGGCCGTTTTGGGACCCGTTCATTCCAGGTATTCGAAGAAATCCTTTGAAAAACGACTTCGCATCCGAGGGAAATACCCTTTGGGGATTCTTTGCGATCCGATCATTCCAGGTATTCAAAGAAATCCCTAAAAAAACGACTTCGCATCCGTGGAAAATCCCATTTTGGGATATGTTTGAGTCTTTTCATTCCGGATCCCAAAAATCCAAATTTCGGATATTTTAGGGATCCAACTCGAATCCGTTTGCATTCGCTAGCATTTGTTACAAATACGCAAATATCCCTGCTCGGATATGGCTACATCCGATACCCTTTCCCCCAGCTTGCAAACCCATTTTCCTGTTGGTCGTATGCGCCTGGGCCGTTAAAAACCCACCTTTATGTGGATCGCATGTGAAGGAGTCTGCCCTCTCCACACCCTTGAACAGGTGTTTGACGGAGTCGCACAGGACGAAGAAGCCGCCGTAACAGGCGTCCACGTGCAGCCACACGCCGTGCCTCTCAGCCACGTCCGCCAGCTCCGCTACCGGGTCCACCGAGCCCACGTCTGTGGTACCCGCCGTGGCAGCGATGACAAATGGGATCAAATCTTCCTGCAAACACACGAAGAAAGAAAGGATGAATGTAGTATTAGTATATACTGTAAATGCAGAAACTGTCGCGGTGGCTAATGTTGGCGATTTTCGCGGTGGCCATTTCAACGCGAACTTTAACCCTATTCAGACCGGGCTTTTTTGGTCATCCCTGGACGGGGGGGGGGGACTGGGCTTTTGAGGCCCTCCACTTCTAAGTCCTCTAACTCTTGATCGACGTGCCGTAGGGCCACTAAATTTTCAGGACATGATATCTAATAAGTATTTGACGTTTGACGTTACGTTGACGTAAGATGACGTACTTATGACGTCATCAATTTGATTATATTGGCCGGACCCCTGAAAAAAGGGTATTCTCAGAAAACTTCAAGTTATATTACAAAAATGTAACGACAAGTGCAGATAACAGAATAGTAGTGTTTATTACGACTTGTATTGCCAATAGCAACATCGATGACGTCATAATGACGTCATAAAATGACGTCATGCACATCTAAGATACGAGTTAGGCTCCGCCATATTATATCCACCAACTTGAATTTTTAAAACTACTTTTTTTGCAACAAATAATCACAAAGGGCAATGGAAATAGACTAAATTCATTCATTAAGATGTTTTTTGAATAAAAAATACCAGGTAGTAACAAATTTTGAGGGATAATTAGCTTGTTATTCTTGATCTGGCCATACGGTCCGCCATCTTGGATTTTGGGCTGATGACGTCATCAAATTAGCATAATTTATGCATATATTATTATGAAAGATATGCTAAATAATATAAGATTTTATTTATGTAACAAAATAGCAGTAATATAGCAAATAAATGTGAAAAATACATTGTTAGAACCAAAAATAGTGATTTTTAGCAAAAACTGCCTGTCAGCAAACGGTTGCCATGGCAACACGAAAAATGGAAAATTTGTCAAACTTCGTGAAATTGTTGCCAACAATATTTTAGGAAAACTCACCAAATTTGGTGGCTTTAACGTAAACCGTTCTGGCGTTATAGGGCATTGAAGTTGGCGCAGGCCTCAAAAGCCCCCCCCCCGGTCTGAATAGGGTTAACTTAAACCACCGCGAACATTTTTCCATGGCCTTAGAGACTACAGAGCATGGTGCTACCGCGAATTTAAAACCACCACGAAAAGTCCTTTTTCCGCTACCGCGAAATTAAATCTCGCGAACTTAAATACATTTACAGTATCATGACAGAAATTCACCCATTCTAGGTGGGCTTAAAAGGCATTGAATAAATCAAAGTATTACCGAGAGTAAAATCAAAAGGAACACAGGAAAGGCAACATTTTTTGCAAAAATGCAGAATGTTTTCTTTCCAGCCTTGTATCTAGACACTCGTATACAATACTATACCATTAGGCTCGCCCAAAGGTAGTGTGTGCGAGTGAAAAAAAAAAGAATTGGAGCTATGAATATGGGTAGATTGTGATAGCCAGTCCAAGTAGCAAGGCCTGGTACACACATCCTCCTAACGCCCGGTCCCCAACGGCACTACCTTATGGGGCCCTGCTGTCCCAGGGCCTACCTACGGGTATTATGATTGTCGCCACAAACAAGCTGTCAACCAATCAGAGAACAGGCCTTCCTTGGGCTTCATTTTGTCGGAAGCTGTCTCGCAAAGGCCGCTGGGAAGCTATCAGCCAATCATGTTACGTATTACCATGACTTTGTTTGCTCACCATGCCAACGCCCGATCCCCAACGGCTGACTGCCCATATAAGGGCAAGCTCATTAATATGTAATAAGTAGGGCGGGTAATACCGCCGGCAAAAGGGAAGGAAAGCAGAGTACAGTCAGGAATAAATGACTGACGGTACTCTGCTGTAGGAGAATGGGTACACAGTGGGAAGGCTGATCGAAAAAGACGGCATATAAGGAAAAGGTCACGATTTTTCCCACCAACCTCTGCTTGGAGAGTACTAGTACTTAGGTAGAAAAAGAAAAAGACACCTTTTTATCTATCTCTATGGCCTCCTCTAGCTTCTCAGCGTCCATCTCAAACCTCTCAGTGACGGGGATTTTGCGAATGACGGCTTCTCCCATCCCAATGGTGTGGAGAACCTTTTGGCAGAACAAAACACAAAATGTACTGCAGCTAGGTGGCGTTCATAACAATACATTTCCAAACGTAAAGCACTGTCACATATGTAACTAAAGCTAAGTGCACAACCCACCGTACGTGCTATTTGTCCTTACGTTTTTTGGAGGCCACGTCCGCCACGTATTTCTGAAGACGTTCATGCTGCACAGGGCAGGCGCATCGTCCGTACTGGTATGTACGGGGGGCGAATCCGTAGCCCGATGGCACACAAAGTTTTGCCTGCACGCAAAGTTCTACGGCGTGTCTGCGTGCTCCAAATTCTGTCGGATTCCCTACGAATTCGTACGTAGATAGTACTTACCACTTACGGATCCGAAAAGATTGCCAACGTTTTGGCACGTAGACAGCACGTATTTGCACGTACGGCGGGTTGTGCCCTTAGCTTTAGAAATAGTACTGTTACATATATATAGCTATAGGTTACTAATTGTCGCCAGTCTTAATCATACGTTGGGAAATCTATTCTGAATTGGAATGTTATGCTTTCCTGTTGGTCACAGCTTTCTTACAGATGATAACAGAAATACAGAAATGTTTAAATCTTAAGATCTGTAAAGTGGAACAAAAAGTTGCATACCTTCGCAATGCCGTCATGAGTCAGCTCACTCATGTAAATCACGCACCTGGAAAAGTAATGAAGAAATAAAGACTCTATTGCATATTTTTAATCGAAAAAGTATAGCTAAGTACAGTTCATGACATAGGCAAGACACATGTTTGTAGAGAAGCGTAGTGTAGCACTATCCCTCGCTTCCTAAATAGTTCTGTTGAAAATGTAGGATTGTATGAATATTGCTACCTAGCTACAGTCGAAGAAAACGTTTGAAGAACATGCATTTTTACAGGTATGCTGAGGGAATCTACATTATATACTAAATAGAATATTTCTATAAATATCATACGAAGTAAAATGTACGATCTACGCCAACATTGATGCAGGAAGGTGCTGATGAGAGACTCAGAGGCACGATGCAACTCGATTCAAAGGGAGCTTTATTCACACACATGTGAAGTACATTACGCCATGATGGAAGAGAGCGACCACGTGACCCTTAACACTGACGTCACTCAATAGTGACGTCATCACATAGTGGCGTGATTTATCTTCTTTTCCATTTCTTCTGATTGAAACAGAATAAAATCTGACAATGTTGTCTATTTTTAGTGATAAATCTGCAGAGCGGACATGAACTATAATGGTATTATCCATGAAATACCCCTCCCCCTGTTACAGAAATAGAAAATTTAGAACCGGTGAAGAGAAAGCAACATGACAATGTATGTGAAAGAAATTGTTGACTGATGAGGTAAGGTTTGTAGAACATAATGTAACAAATAACATTTAACATCAGATTGTGAATACATTACGTCTGAATATTTAGACAATTGAATGGCATAAAATGTCAATGTTACCATAGAATTACCGCGTCTAAATTAAAGTAACATGGGGAATGATATACAAATATAGCAATAATCAAAAAGGTTACTGATAAGATATGGATCAGAGTTCTGTTTGGCTAGTGAGTTGTCCCAGTTCAGTGTAGGGCGACGCGATCTTGGTGTTTAGCGCTCTTCTTGGCAGACGAAAAGTCAGTGGTCGCTGGTTGAGATGTTCCTACAGGCAGCTACAGTTCCGTGGGTTGATGCTCCTCTTAGTAGATCACAGGTTACAGTTACGGGCAAAGTTCCGGTAGCAAAGTCCGTGGGCGGTCTCGGTCGAAGTCGGGTGAACCAGGAAAACATGGCGGATGTTGTTGTTGATGGACGCCGCAAACACTCGGTCGGGGGAACGGAAAAATAAGGGTTGCCGGATAAATAAGCCGAGGCTACTCCCTACAACTTCTATGAGTCCTCTGGGGGTTGTTCAGCGAAGCTCCCTGCAACTTCTATTGAAACCTCTGTGGGTCTACAGCGAAGCTCTTTGCAACTTCTATTGAAACCTCTGTGGGTCTACAGCGAAGCTGCAACTTCTATTGAAACCTCTGTGGGTCTACAGCGAAGCTGGTGCAGGGATTAGGTGTAGACGGCACGGCGTAAATTCCGACCGGGGTCTCCGCGAAGGAGGTGAAACGCCAGAACCCCTCCTACACAAGTGAGGACGTCCGCCATTGTTGTAGCTACATCCTTTTGGTTACGATTGGCCCGTTCCCTCTATTGCGACTCCTCCAGGCACAAAGTTCGGGTTTCGACATGGGTATCGTTTCCCAGCCGCTGCCACCACGCCAACATTGATGCAGGAAGGTGCTGATGAGAGACTCAGAGGCACGATGCAACTCGATTCAAAGGGAGCTTTATTCACACACATGTGAAGTACATTACGCCATGATGGAAGAGAGCGACCACGTGACCCTTAACACTGACGTCACTCAATAGTGACGTCATCACATAGTGGCGCTAGGGCACTTTATGTTCTACCGTGTTTGAGGTCCAAATTGACTCTTTATTCTAAATGACTCCGAGTTTAATAAAACTTTCTAATTCAGTTCGCAGGTTTGGGACAACTGATTCTTACTTATTCAATGTTAAGTTACGTATGCACCATGAAAAAAATTCGGTACATCTCCTAAGATTGTGTGACATGATAAACAAATAACGCCTAACGTAACGTGTATTGATTATAATAGTAATTGCCAAGCAAATCCATTGGTAAGTACTAATATCATAACCAACATGAAAATTGTTGGATTTGCAAACCTGTGATAATCCTTTGCTTTTAGTTTCTTCGCATCTCTCGCCGTTGCCATGGCAATGAGATTTGCCCCGGTTCCACCCGACGTCAGGTTTCCCGCGCAGGTTTCTGGGTAACCGAAGAGTCGCGCCACCCAGCGGATGAGAGAATGTTGCATTTGGACGGCCGCGGGGCATGCGTAATCCACCACTGCGAACAAAAACATGTTTTGTGCATGTATGTTTGTCAGTTTGCTTGTTTGTATGTATGTATGTGTGTGTGTGTGTATGTGTGTGTGTGTGCGTGTGCGTGTGCGTGTGTGTGTGTGTGTGTGTGTGTGTGTGTGTGTGTGTGTGTGTACAACGAAAACGTATCTGTAGGTTCAGATCAGTGCTCTGCCAAACACATTGAAAACACTGAAAGTGCTAGTATTGTTTAATAATAAAACGTATGAGTTAAAACAATCCTGGCATAGGCGTGCGCGAGAAAAATTCCACTTGTACCATAAACCACTGTAGGACTTTGACTGAAGCCAGTCCCTGCCCTTGGTACTGAACATGAAATCTACCAAGAACGTTTCAATCAGAATTCTCTCAATGTTTTCCATTGTAGTCGTTCTACTAAATATCGTGCGATCAAGCGTCATGTACAGGTCTCCATCATTTTCAATTTACAAAATCAATATTGTTCTGTTTGCAGTACCAGTATGAGGAGAGACAAAATGATACTGGATCTATATCGTTTTTAAAATGTTTTGCTTGTTTTACCATAGTATCTATTCATCTAAAACTTTCTTATTAAAACACTTGTGTTGAACGATGAAAAGAAAGAGGAATATCATTTTAGATAGTTTTTATACTCCAGAGATTTAATAGCAACAGTCTGTATATTAGTTGATTAAGTGAACAACAGAGATTTGAACAGTTATCAGTTGTTATCCATGCAACAATACAGTCATTACATCGTTTTATATGTGATTTTCTTGTGATTTTGAAATCAATTGGTCATTCAATGTAAAACCCATTCTTCTATCTAGGCAATATAATGTATCTTATAGTATTATATAATAAGCATACATGTGACCACTCATTGACTTACAGGCGTAAGGGTTGAAAGCTGCTGCTAAGAAGTCCCCGATGGCGGCAGGATACAAACTGTTGCCTGGCACGTAGGCAAAGTACCCCGGATGTCCCTCTCTCATCAGCATGTGGTCTCCTACCGAGGTACAGAAACTCTCCAAGGCCGCATCTAGAATGTCATTGTTTGGTTGGGTTACATGATTGGAAGGTATACCGTTCATGATGACAGCTCATCAGAGTGGGTATTACTACTCTTCTTGCGTTTGTGACCGCATCTGTAAGGAGACACATATTGCTGCGGTACAATGTGAATCAATTAGAATTGTCCAGATGAAGGTGGGAGACGGTCGCCGAAACGTCGCCGTAAAGTTGAGGTTGTGTAAAAAGTGTCTCTGTATCCAGCGACATATAGCGACCTGATGATACTATTCACGGAATTTCCAGGCATATTTACGGATGGTTAAGATAGTATCAAAGCTGGCAAGGGATTGTAGCCGGCTAAGCCTAAGGAGTGTCACCAACCACTCTTTCGCCAGCTTTGGAAATAATATGTTGTCATGTCTGTAAGTACACGGTTATAAGATAGAGCTAAACACAGAAAATAAAGGTATTCTTTTCAAGCATATCAACGTTACAGGTTTGGTTTCTAGAATTCTTTCCGTTTCGTAATGGCAAATTTACCGTTTTATAGAGAAACTTTATTGCGCAACGATCGTACATGGTACAATGTATGGCAAAAAAAATAAGCGTCAATTTACCGTTAAGCGTTGTTAGTCCTTCTGAATTTACAGTTAAGTGTTGCCATTACTTTCCATGCAGACCCTCTGTTTTACTACGAATGTTTTCAAATTTCTCAAAATTGATAGGTTCGTTCGTACTGGGTTAGTTGTGTACATGTGATTTACCTACCGAAGCTAACAGGTTCCTCCTTGATGGGTAAGACGGATCTCACGGCCTCCTCTGTCTCTGTCTCCGCCTCATCGTTACCAGACAGCACCTTCCTGTCGGGCAGACTCGCCAGGTACTCGTTCGCGCGCTGCTGCGCCTTCCGCGTCCAGTCTTCTCGGACATTCGGCGCTACGTCCAGCCGCTCGGACACCAGCTTCAACTGGTCAAGCTTCTGAATGAGCTCGTCTTCTGACCACAGTTCGGCCTTAACTCCTGATGACATGGTGGTCGGATGGTCAGAATTTTGTTTCTCGGTTTTCTTTCTGCAAGCTGTGTAAAGAAACATTGTTTGGTTTTTTTTACCAGTGCAATTATATCCTGGATACCATACCCCAACCTCAGATATCTTTCGTGTTGGGGTCTGGCAGGATGGCTGTAGAAAGGTTCTCGAGGGCCCTTGATCAGAGGGAGGAGAACCTAGGATTGATGACCACTCACACCACAGGTAGCCAGCTACAACACACCACAGTTGGTCAGCAGGCTATCACAGTAGCGAATCAGGTACTTAGTGGTCACTGTTATGTATTCAAAAAATACAGTTGGGGGTCTTTAACCAATCATGGTAGGGTGTAATTACCTCCTGCTGATCCTGCTACTGTTCTATTGGTAGAGTTTTTTGCCCACTAGAAGGGGCAAAATTGAGAAGAGTTCCTATGTCATCCTGCCAGACCCCTGCACGATAGATACTTAAGATCGGGCTGGGGTTTGGTAACCAAGCTAGTGCAATTACAGAGGATGCATTTTCAATCTAGTATTTTTTCTTGGTAAATGTTGGCATTTTGGAGCTTGATCATGTCAAGGTATGTGTTGTTTGCTATTTATTATGATGAAGAAATGTTAACTTCTAAGCATATTTGTGGGATATAGGAGAATTCCTTTACGCAACCAATTTGTACTCACTTTGCTTATGCTTCGGTGTCTCTCAGACACCTTCGTCAGAGCTTCTGACTGCAGTTCTCATTCTCGCTGCTGTATGTCGCTGCTGTTTGTATTATAAGCACTGAGGATTATGTGTCTGAGAGACATCGAAACGTAAACAAAGTGAGTACAGACTGGTTGTGTAAATAATTCCCCTATACTCTATATCCTACCAACCCGATGGCATCATTTTCGGAAGCGAAGCTGTCCGGAACGTCCTGAAAAAGCAAGCTTTAGATGTTTCACTGGTCTCCGATGTTTGTTTGGATGCTCCTTATAAGGCATGCTGTGCCGTATAGAATCTGCTGGTATGTGGTATATTGACACGATAGAGATCAGGCTTCCCTATCAAATATTAGATTTCATGGAATGAATTTCTGGTAACTTTTGATAGCTTTTTTAATCCATAATTCCCATGTAGAAGGATTTAAAGGGTCATTGAATTTCTGTGCCGGCAACGTTTTGACTTTTCGAATGAAAAGCAACCGTTACTGTGTTTGTTTGTGCAGAGCTTCACCAAATAAAGGATCAGATACGGGTGTTAGGCAAACTCCTTTATAAGGGGATCGCCAGCCGGGCTAACACAAAGGAAACCTGGACACACTGCGGGGTTCCCACACAGTAGAAAATACCCCAGCTTTTTCTTTATGCCCGTTACCGTATACGTGCAGCGTTGGCGAGTTTGGGCAAAGTTGGATTTTTGATGAATATTGGCCGAAAGAGACACCCTTATGTTTGAGGTTTAGCAAATTATCGATTCGATAATTGTCGTCGATTGACTCTCACTTTAATCCTTACTAATTCAACGTTAATCGCAGTTCGCAACAATCGAAGTTCAGCATCGCTCGATGTCTGAAATTTGCATTGAAGCGTCGCCTAAGATCCTTTTCGATTTACCTTTAAGCGTCACCAGTATAGTTTCACCAGTGGAATCACAGTTGGGTCATTTGACCTACTTTATAGATGACCCTCGTCCTTATTTGCTCATTACCATATGCAAGCGGCTTTAGTCGCTGACCAGGCGGAAAAATACATCTGGTAACCACAAACACCATTTGTACAACGCAGTGATTGTCTGTTACCATGACAATATGTATACGGGGTGTGGTAATCTCCAAGCAGATGTAGCAAGGCAAAATCGTTACGTTTGGCAATCTAACAGTGAGCCTCTCTCAAAAGTTGAAAGGTCAAACTGTTTTGATTGAAAGACCCGCTATTCTATGGAACTGGGAGGATCAGAAACGTTAAGATTTACGAAGGACCATTGGGACAAAACCTGTTTTAGCGAAGGAGCTGTGTGCTCACAGCGAAGGGGCTGCATGCTCGGCGAAGGAGCTGTGTGCTCACAGCGAAGGGGCTGTGTGCTCGGGGAAGGAGCTGTGTGCTGACAGCAAATGGGCTGTGTGCTCAGCGACGTACCTGTGTGCTCGGGGAAGGAGCTGTGTGCTCACAGCAAAGGGGCTGCATGCTCGGCAAAGGATCTGTGTGCTCACAGCAAAGGGCTGTGTGCACCAGGCTGAAGTTGGCCGCCGATTGGTAGCCGCCGATCCAGCCGCCGATTCGTCATTAGACAAAATATAGCATCCCATTCAGACGCCATTCGAAGAAACAAACAATTCCTAATTTCCTTTAAAAGCTTAAATGGATATCAATAACTGCTAGATATTGTCTGTTACCGCCCGATGTATGTATGTATAAACATAAATAATAACAGAAAGTATGATATCAACGATTAAGCACAAATAGTAGGCCCGATGGACGGCCAACTTCAGCCTGGTCTAAAATCGGCTGCCATACGTATACGGCTTGTAGAGCAATCTGCTACTTATCTAGACGTGGCCTGTGAATTTTTAAGAAGAATGTAGATAGCGCATACCCTAACGTATTCAAAACAAGTATCAAATCTTACGGGCCGAATTTAATTAATGATAGAGGGGAATTAGCTAGGAAATACCCAAGCAAAGGGGATGCTAAAATCGGCTGCCATATGGCTTGTAGAGCACTCTGCTACTTATCTAAACCTCTCCCGTGAACTTTTAATACGAATTTAGATTGCATATACACCAACGTATTCAATACAAGTATCAAATCTTAAGGGCCGGATTTAATTGATAAACTAGAGGGGAACGTATTATACTAAAAACTTTCGCTGGCGTTTTAATGTAAGCATCATTAACTGCCTGTTTAGATCAAGTTTGACTGTATATACTGTAAATGCAGACTCTTTCGCGGTGGTTTTATATTCGCGGTTTTCGCGGTGGCCTCTTCATAGCGAACTCAAAACTACCGCAAACATTTCCCTTCTGTGTTCTGTCCGTGCCGTCTACGGCACTCCCTTCTCACAACATGTATGTAGTGTAACGTTACATTGTCAAAGTATGATGACATTTAGTTCGCATTCATTCATTTCTACATAGCACCTACTGTATAACACCATGGTATACAACTGCAAGTATTACTGTACTAGTAATCAGAGGGTAGATATGGTTAGATCAGTGACTGTCACAGTTGATCACACCAGCACTGTCAAAGTCAAAAGTGGACTGTTCTGGTCGTTTGTAGCGCCCTTGACGAGTAACATGTAAGACTTTTTCTTTGGTTTGGCAAACAATATAGTCATTGTTGACGTACGTCTCTTTTAAGAATTTATCTTTGAAGAAAATAAGTTTTGGTGACAATATACAATATAGTGTTGACAATACAGTGCGTATCTAATTTGAATATTCTCACGACACCCCCACATCTGGTGATCGTCACGAGACTTACAAATACGTGTACAATACTTGCTCTGTTCTTTTACACATATATGATTTGCTGGTCTTAAATGTTCTTGTGTCCCATCAACATGGGTCAACACCTGATCATTTTCTATCGGTTTGTGCTTCTATCAAACTTTATTCTATAAACCACAAGCGTATAAAATGAAAACTATGTCATAGTCGATCCAGGAAGTTATCAAATATTGAGTTCGGACATCTTACTGGATTTCTAAGCATACCATTTTTGTGAGCATGTTGTTAAAACTTCGTCCAAAAATGCACACAAAATCATAGTTAATTCATCTTAGTGGAAACCGCAGGATCAGTGTCGAATGTAAACTACACATCGCTGAGTCCTTACCTGAGAGTTTACTTGTCGTGCCTTCTTCCTCTGAATACAGAAGTCAAAAGAGACCGTGTAATGTGTTCATTTAGAGTTATGTCAGCTGTATATTCAGGTGTTACCCATTTAGTTACAGGGGTGTTTAAACGTAATCTGAGGCGTATTGTCGGAATTCAGATGGCTGTAAATATTTTGTATTCAAAAAATTCATTCAGGTTGAATTTGCAACTTGTTGCGTTACCTTTTTTCCACATTTTCACCATCAGTATACAATAGCAAGCCGTGAAAATATGTGATAGCCGATCGCGACCAATTCCCATTTGGACAAATATGGCTGACAAGTCAAGTGGTTGTGGGACTAGTTTATATTTAAAACATTCCCACGGCAAAACAAAGTCGTTTTCATACGCCGTGAACATCACTGTTTAGTGTTACTGTAGTGTCAACTTATGTTGTATAAAATTGTGACTTGATGACAAGATTCTATAATACATACTTTTTTTCTGCTCAGGTGCTGTGAATACACATGAATACTTTTTTGGGGTTCGTAATTATTCATTTCACCGTGTATAACACCATGGTAGGAAAGTTGTACTGTCTGTACTATGTATTAAGAGAGTAGTTACGGATCAGTAACAGTTGATCACGCCAGCACTGTCAAAGTCAAAAGTGGACTGTTCTGTCCGTTTGTAGCACCTTTGCCGAGTAACCACTATTTGTGGCTTCCGACTGGCGGTTGATAAATGTGCCGGGTTTTCCATTACAGTGCAGTACTCACATGCATGGATGGTTCACCCGCGAACTCAGAACCACCGCGAATACTCCATTTTCCCTCTACCGCTAAATTTAAATCCCCGCAAACGTAAATGCATTTACAGTACTCGGTAAAAATGACTATAAACTCTCTACGCTCTTGTTATTTGCGTCGACATGTAAGCCCCAAACATGTGGACGCCTGTCAGTATAATTAGTTCATTTTCGAATCGGTACAACATCAGGTCCACTGTTTTACGTCCGGTTTTACCGGACAGGTCCATCAAGAAAAATCGGTATAATTATACTTCACTGCACAACCTTTTCAGCCATGCTAATATCTATTGTCGTGTTGCAGCAGAATATGAGAAATGTGAACTCAAATTTTGGACTCTTGAAACCTCTTTTACGGTGTACTTTGTTATGATGCTGACTTGAACCTTTTTTCTACCTTAAAATAGTATGAACTTCTTAATTTCATTATGTGACAGACGAATAAATTACATGTAGTAATTTGGGTGATTTGGTATAGGGGAAGTTTTTGCACAAAATGTGGAGAGAAGTACCACATTATAGATCCAGTGTACACTGCATCAAAGGTACATAAAGTCTGCTTTGTTTTCCTAAGATCAGTTGCCCTCAATATGCTGTAAAATACAACAGGTTTCTCATAGATCTGGCTTCT